>NC_080429.1:61120185-61212685 GCF_029873635.1 Malania oleifera | reverse complement strand
GTAGCATATGCTTACTTTTCTTTTGGTAAAAGATAATTCGTAGTCCTTTGAAGTTTCAGTTTCATAATGCGCTTATTTTGTACGTAATTGCATTTTGTTCTTGGGTGACTTCCCCTTGGATTCTTTAGTAACATATTCCTATCAAGGTTAAGATTGGCAGGCAGAAGTTTTGTTGAAGAGTCAAACAAACTCAAATATTCATTTTTTCATAGAAAACTAAATTTATTAAGGAGTAAGAAAAGAGTTACGAACTAATTAAGGACAAGAAATCCTCGGGGGGGGGGGGGGGGAGACATAAGTAAGAAATCTCCTCTTTAATTCCATGCTATCATAATTCATAGAACACTGCAAATTAGCTAAATCTTGCTGCCCTTTCTATACCTTCGTGGTACCACCATCCTAACAAACTTCATTTCCTCATTGGCTGGAAAGCCATAATTCATTTTATCCGAATGATGTTAAGCTACCACATCCTTCCCATCCGCTCCCTCCACAGGAATAGGCAATATCCCATTCTGCTGCCCTTTTCCAGGGCAGCTTCCTTAAAAGAGGAAATCCCTCTAGCCCCTCCATTTGGAGCTGGAGGTACATATACAATAGGTCCCCAAGTAAATTAGATGAATTGAACAACTACCTCTGTTGTTCCTGAATTTCATCCAATAACTTAAATTCATCTCATGTAAACTTGCTAGCAAAATCACTTTCATCATCCAATATATCTCCCCTGTGCCATTTCTCCCTATAGTTAAAATCATTCGCTTTCCAATCCCTCTTTTGAACTTTAACATTCACCGGCTTCACTACTTGATGACAGAAAACCTTAATATCCCTATACTTATCATTATTAACACTCTCATCTCTACTGTGGTCCCGACAACATCAAGATTAATCTGAGCATCATCCTCACAAACTTTCTTAGCCTTCATGCCCCTACACTCATAAATATTAGGCAGTGGATAATCACAAACACAGACCACTCTCCCGACAGTCTCACATATAACAAGTACTATAGAATCTCAGAAACATCATCTGAATTTAGCAAAACTACCTAAATCATTCCTGCCCTTTTTGGCAAAACTTGGCTTGTGTTATCCAGGGTTCCATTAACTTGCTAATTGCTATGAACCATTATCCTATTGCAATTTAAGATTTTAGGAAGGTTTAATATACTCTTCCACCTGGGAAGCTTGAGGAGCCACTCTCTTAGAGAGTGCGTCTTCCACCCAGTAGTACATTCTAATCCAGCTAATGGGCCTGAATATTTTGAGGCGTGATAAGCTGCAAGTGTTTTGAGCCTTTGTGCTTTGTGCTAGCTAAAAAGATCCTATATCTACATTATTGCTTTTCTGAATACTCAAGATGTGGCCCAAATGTAGAGTAATACTTATAATGCAGACCAACTCACTTTAAGCCCACACCATTTCCTTTCATCTCACCAAGCCCAGCTGTCATTTTCACAAACCATAGCTGCCTTAGCACTGATCACTGCTGCCCCCAAATGCTGAAGATCGACAGCAGATGATGGATGTCTAGGTGTCAGTCGTCATCGCTTTCCCACAATGTTCACAAAATTGATTCCTTCATGACATTACAGCCTTGTTTCATGAATAAGCATTCCTATGACACCCTTTCCCCCCCCCCCCCCCAAAAAAATACCTTGTCTTCACCATAATCATCTGCCATCCCTTGAAATTCATTTTCAACAACCCCAAATTCCTGAATAAACCTCGACTGCCCCTCTCATTTGGCTTTTTCGGGGACAAAAATAAAAAATCTCTTCCTCTTCTGTACCGATCCTATCTCTAAAAACTTTCCCATTTTCATTGATCAAATAGCTAGCCAATACTACCAATCCTCATGCTTCAAAACCTCGTCCCGATTTTCTAAAAACTAATGACATCCCCAGAAGAAACCTTTTTTTATTGACAATGAAGACAACAGAACCCATCAATTTTTCTTAGGCTTATGCTCGAGCACGAATAGAAACACTCTTTTCCACCCTTTCCAGTCCCAAAGTGAAGTTTTACCCTTCAATTCGGACTAATCTTTTTATGGTTGACAATCATCATAGCAATAAACTCTGGGGAGCATAGAGAGAAGAAGAAAGATTTAATGAGAAGTCATTTTTTCCAGAGGTGACTTTATTGACAATGCAGTGATGTAGCTAAAAGCCAACGTACTGATATTTTACCTGTATAGCAGTAAGATATCATTATTTTATGTCATTAATTTACTGTTATCAAGACATTGACCTCCATAAGAATTTGACTTTGGTTCCAATATTTTACCATATGCACAAGAAATTGATAGTTTTATGCAATAGTTTGACTCTCGTGTCTCGAAATTGAGGGACCCTCTTCAAGAAAATGAATTGTGCATGTGATATTTTCCTTTAAACAATAAAAAAATTGATCTCTTCCTACAATAAATTCAGCCTTGTTCACCAAAAACTGTTTCCTTGTTTGCCGTGTTGCTAGAATTTTCCCATTTCTGTGCTATAAACAAAATTTCCCATTTTTAAGTCGGGATGTTTTTATCATCGTAGAATATTGATTGTTTTCTATTACTGAATTTTCCTATTTGGAAGTCGGGGATGTTTGATTGTTTTTCAAGGCTGATTGCATGCTGCCTTGCTGAATTTTTGGTATTTCTTGCTGCCTCACAAGGAATTGATAACAGTTAATTACTGATATAAAATAATAATAAAAGTCGTCAACTAATAGCTATACACCAAGTGCAAAATAGCATGGAAAATATTTTGGGAGGTAAGCGAAGGCAACGATAAAATTGAAAGGATCAAAAGCCAAAACATCCAAATTGAGCTGGACTTCAGGCCAACTGTGATGCTTGATCCTAAGATTTGCACCCGCTGTGCACAAAGACTGCATGTGCCATGCTTTGTTATTTTGTACTACGAACCTATAAGCTACTGATCTTATTTCAAGGATTGCTGTTGTCATGAAATAGTGCCAAGAAGAACAACTGATGGGTCATCTTGGGGTTGTCTTATATGAATATCTAGGAGAAGAGTATCCGGAAGTTTTCGGATCACTACTGGGGGCTCTCAAAGCTATTATCAATGTTATTGGTATGACAAAAATGACTCCTCCGATAAAGGATTTGCTTCCTCGACTGATCCCAATCTTGAAGAATCGGCATGAGAAGGTGCAGGAAAATTGTAATGATCTTGTTGGTCGAATTGCTAACTGTGGGGCTGAATTTGTCCTAGCAAGAGAATGGATGAAGATTTGTTTTGAGCTTCTTGAGATGCTAAAGCCCATAAAAAAGGTATCCGGCGAGCAACTGTGAACACGTTTGGACCACAAGATGTCCTGGCAACATTATTGAACAATCTCAAAGTGCAGGAGCGTCAAAACCACATGTGTACTACTGTGGCAATTGTAGTAGTTGTAGAAACATGTTCTCCTTTTACAGTACTACCAGCATTAATGAATGAGTATCGTGTACTAGAACTCAATGTGCAGAATGGTGTTTTAAAATCACTCTCTTTTCTTTTTGAGTACATTGGTGAAATGGGTAAAGATTATATTTATGTAGTCACTCCACTACTTGAGGATGCTCTCATGGATAGAGATTTGGTACATAGGCAAGCTACCGCATCTGCTGTTAAGCACATGGCTTTGGGAGTGGCTGGTTTAGGTTGTGAGGATGCTTTAGTACACTTGCTGAATTATGTATGGCCAAACATATTTGAGACTTCTCCGCGTGTTATTAATGCTGTCATGGAAGCCATAAAAGGGATGAGGGTTGCCTTGGGTGCAGCTGCAGTCCTAAACTATTGTCTGTAGGGGCTCTTCCATCCTGCAAGAAAGGTTAGGGAAGTTTACTGGAAGATTTATAACTCACTGTATATTGGAGCTCAAGATGCACTGGTGGCTACTTATCCTGTGCTGGAGGATGAGGCGAGCAACATATACAGTAGGCCTAAGTTGGTGATGTTTATATGAGGTTTACATATACAGTAGGCCTAAGTTGGTGATGTTTATATGAGGTTTAGTTTGTTCTTCATGCTTCAGGCAAATCTACAAGAGGCTCTTATACAGGCTAGGACCTATTGTGGGGTTCTTTCCGTGGCTGCTGCAGTTTGTTTGGATGTGCATGCTTATTAAGCTGGATTGATGAACTGTTTGCTATTTGTTAACTTTTTCAGTAGTTTGCTAATTTAGGAACATTGTTATGAAATGAATACTTTACTGTTGTGAATTTGATAGTTTTCATGTACTTCCTCTCTGACTTAATTTTCTATCCTTGTATTAATTTTGTATTACTTCCATCCTCTCTTGAATTCCATAAATATAGTGTTGGATCCTGCCTGTTAACTTAAAATTGAGGGTATTCGGTATTGTAGAAGTATTCCTATGATAATAATATTCTTATGGTTTGCTTGGTTTGAGGGAATAGTTATTCCTTCAAATAAGATGGAAAATGGTTAAATTTTAGAAATTAAGGGAATAGTTATTCCTCGTATATTTTTAATTATTTTATTTAACATGTAATAAGAAAGAAATAGATATTTTCAAATTTTGGGAATAGTAGCTTTTAAATAGGACATCTTGTACATAAGGGGGTTGAAGATCCCAAATTTATACCTACCATTCTTCCATAATTCTCCACCTCTTTTAGAAGGTTAGGAAGCCTAATTTAATAATTTATCTTCTTTAGGACAGGCCAATGATTGTATCATTTGGTAGAGATGTAGAGGACCATTCTCTACATATCCATTTGATCTTTCTACCATATCATAGTTCTATATTGAATGTGTACTTGAGAGTTTGGTTCACACTACAATTATGTGAGATACCTTTTATAGGACAAAATTGTGAGATTGGAGACTAAAATAGATAATAACTCATCAAAATATGGCTTGAGACTATTACATTTGGTAACAAAACTACCCTAGAGATGCTGTCATATGTGGATCATGCATAAAGGTGAAAGTCACTCTAATGAGGTCATTGATTAGACACGCAGACCATAACATTATACTAATAATTATTAAATATCTATTGATGTATTTTGAAAGTAAAAAAAGAGGATAAAGTATTTATTCTAATTGAAATCCTCATGCATTTCCTATTTCAATTAATTTTCACTAGCTTTTACATACCTTCTAATGAGAGGAGTCACCCGCATCATCTAGATGGGATTGGCCCATCATTTGTTTGATCTGCACTTTCCAATTCTTCATGGCTTGCATCTTCGCTTCCCAATTCGACATCTTTTCTTTCAATTGCTGGCTCTCCGCTTCCACCATTTGCATCCGAATAACCATCTCCTCTTCTCGAGCCTTTGCGGCTCAACGCTCTTGGTCAATCTCAGGATGGGATGCCGCACTGAAAGAAGATGATGATGTTGGGGTAACATATCCACTCCCAAGACCATTCAACCAGCCACCCGATCGTTGCCCAAGCACCTGAGTGCAGTTCTCGTCATCCATCATCGGCTGACTGCCCTTTGCAATGGGTGCATCCCTCAGCTCAAGCATCTTTGCCTATTTTAAGTCATAAAAATTATGAAAATGAAGAAATAAGAATACAATTGACGTTTTGAATAAGATAATGAACTAAATAATCTGCTTGACTTACATGTTTCATCTGCGCACTCTGGCACCACTCCCCCAATGTCCTCTGATGTGTTCTCTGATACAGATCCGACCTCGACTCCAGGTCGCCAGTGACGAGATCACGCTACATTATCATATAAAAGTTCATTAATATGAATTCAGTAGTGTCAATATAAATAACACTTGTCAGGTAATGGTCAGATAGTTTCGTAGCAATTACCTTTCGATGATTGACGAAAAATTTCAAGCCACCACAATGCGTCGTATCTAGTTTGCTGCGATTCGCAGCATTTTTTTCACAGATAGCCTGTAAAATAGATGTAATGACATTTTTTTATTCACATAAATATGAAAAAGTAGTTATTGTAATTAATAAAAACACATCACCTGATAATTAGGGTCGCGAAAATGGCAACACACCACCCGTCAATCCTCTAGGGAGATCTTATCGTATAGGTGCGCTTCTACCTTATCTCCCATCTCCCTAAAATGGTTGCGCATTTTGCTGTGATAGGTCTTAAACCAAGAGCACAACTGCGTGTTCACCGCCTTTTTGACATGGTCTGCGGTGAAAATGTTCATACCAAACTCTTCCTGTATATGAAATATATATTGAATGTTAGAGAATCTTTTGGGTAATATACTAAAAGTGAAAGAAATGTTTTAAGGTTACTTACCAAGATGCGCTCATATAGAACCAAGCGCTGAGCCTCTATCACCTTTGGCCAGGTGAAGCAAGTGACTGGAGTATATTGGCGACATATAATTCCAAGCTCCCTTGATCAGGCTATGCACCAATCGTCGAGCGGGGCCGTAAAGCCTAGAGGAATGTCGATACGGATCCGCCTCCCAGTCTTCTCTAGGTGCTTCTTTAGCCCAACGTTCTTCGCTGCACCACGGCCTGAACTCGTCTGCGTGATAGAGGTCAATGCTAAAAGAAGAGTTAAAGAACAATAAGATAATCATACATGTGAAATAACAGTAAATATATTATTCTAAATCAAATACTCGTAACCTTACCAACGCTGCTCATTATGGATGACAACTCACCCTGGGCTTGATCCCCAACTGATGGATCCATGTCGGGCTAGGGTCCTGAAGGCTCAGATGGTGCCACATCAACCCTAACGTGCTCAGTCGCTCTCAAGGATGACCCATCATCCTCACGAGATGATGTCGTCGATAGCCTAGACTAAAGTAAGCGACGACGACCTCCTGGTGCCATGTTAGCAAAATAATTCACAAGTAAATATAAGAAGATTGGATATTAGATGGATGCATAGTAAATATATATTTTCACTTATTTTCACATGTCAAATACATGGTGAAAACATAACACGCTTACCCCTTATACGTCCTCAATATCAGTATCATCCTCACTTTCTAGAGTATCTTCCTCTTCATTGCAGTCCTCAGCCATAGTTTCATCTTCCCCATCAATTTCATCACTGTCGATGAAGTCAACGTGTACAGAGTGTTCAATTCTAATGTCAACAGTTCCTACATGTTCTGTAGTGGAACCAACCCTATTTAATGGTATAGGATCAGCTCCTTCCTTGGCAACATTGATAGCAGATTGCGTTGCTACGGGATCAAATGGCTGATCTTCTTGGAAAGCATCATTGCTGACACTCTTCTCCCCACCTACGACTTCTGTAATATCATACAAACTTCGAGGAGGAATTTTTTGGGTCATATGCCATTCACCCTTTAATTTTGTGTCCTTAAGGTATAAGACTTCTTCTGCCTGCGTTGCAAGCATAAAAGGGTCATTTTTATACCATGTTTTACTGAAATTGACACTAGCAAAGTAGGCATCCGTATTTATCCCACTTTTTTTATAGCTAATGTCCCACCAGGTACACTTGAAGATGTTGACAAGTCTGTTAGCTCCATAGTGAAGCTCTATAATGTCATCCAAGACACCAAAATAGTCAATTTCCTCATCTCCTTCTGTGCCTAGCACCGCAACTCCACAATTTTGGGTTCTTCTATGCAGTTCAAGGGACTTCGTATGAAAGTGTAAGACGTTGACAATGCATGTGACGTCCCAATTTTCGTACAATTTTTTTATTTTCATAAATAATAATAAATAATTAATCCCACGGCATCCACAACACCCATAAATCAGCCACGTCAACAATCCTACTATCATTCATATGACTTGACTCGCATTAGGTACCGGGTAAAAAGTATTTTATTGTACAACCTAACAGCGGAAGACAATATATACATATCAGTCAGCATACAATACCCAAAGTATCAATATACACATATACACAATACTATCTCATACCCAAAAACAATACAACCCTAGTCCAAACTCACCCTGTATATTAGGGTCCCAGCTCCCTTTATCACTGAGCTCTACCACCTGGCCTATCTCTGTTCCCTAAAACATTTAGATAATTTGGGTGAGACACATCTCAGTAAGAAAGAATAAATTATATACAGTATATGGCCATATGAGTACAATTATAATACACTTTACTTTTCAAATCATCATTTAATATGAGAAAATACACTGATATTCACATACTCATAATCATATAGATATACAACACAAGCTTTTATAAGATTTAAAATCATTTATCAAATTCAATGATTTCCAACACATATTTACCACGAAGTTCCTAAGAATAGGGAAGATTACCCGCCCATACAGGTAGCTTCTCTCGGCCCTAACACGTTATGCAACGGGGTATGGCCACATCTGATACCTATCAGGGCACTTACCTTACTCAGTAAGCCCTCAGGTGGAGAGTTTCACTTCGCCTCAATTATTCATTTTATAAAACACACACTATTTCATTTCTCCCAATCATTTCTCATTTTGGCTCATTACATATCCATGTATACATAAGTTCACATTTATGTACTTTACATACATTAGATCACATAATTCCCATCTTCAACATATTCACAATTTCCTTATTGAGCAAATCTCCCCAGCGGCATCAATAGGAATCTCACACACACACACACACACACAGTCTCCATACTGAGCATACCTCCCCAATGACATCAGTAGGAACTTCACACACACACACACATACACACACAGTCTCCATACTGAGCATACCTCCCCAACGACATCAGTAGGGACTTCACACACACACACTCAGTCTCCATACTGAGCATACCTCCCCAACGGCATCAATAGGGACTTCACATACACACACAGTCTCCATACTGCGCATACCTCCCCAACGGCATCAATAGGGACTTCACATACAATTTCCATACTGAGCATACCTCCCCAACGACATCAGTAGGAACTTCACACACAATTTCCATACTAAGCATACCTCCCCAATGGCATCAGTAGGAACTTCACACACAGTTTCCATACTGAGCATACCTCCCCAATGGCATCAGTAGGAACTTCACACACAGTTTCCATACTGAGCATACCTCCCCAACGACATCAGTAGGAACTTCACATATAATTTCCATACTGAGCATACCTCCCGAACGACATCAGTAGGAACTTCATAACACAATTTCCATACTGACCATACCTCCCCAACAACGTTAGTAGGAACTTCACAACACAATTTCCATACTGAGCATACCTCCCCAGCAGCATCAGTAGGAAACAAATATCACCCACCTGCAATTATTGTGCGGTATTGGCATATCATCAATCATATTTCAGTATATCTCAATTCAGTTCATTATAAATATTCTCATCATTTGCTGTGCACTTTCATTACTTCATAATAGTATATAACATATTTCACTTATTTCCACATTTCTCAAAATACTCATGTCAGCAATTTGTACAAACTCATTTTTCATGCAAATACTTTCTACTCGTGTATAAATGTCACATCAATCATTCTCATTCACTATTTTCTCAGAAAATACACATAATTATATTTCACATTTTTCAACATACCTCGTATGCCACACAGTTTTCATCTATTATTCATAAAATATTAATTTCACATTCCAAAATAACACAATTTAAAATTACTCAAATGCCACACAATTCATCTTATATTTATATCATAATAATTTTCGGACAAAATATCATATGCTCATTTTCATGTATTAATTCAAATAGTAATTCTAAAAGCACTACTATAATTTATTCCTCTTACCTGACTTACTGAGAGTCTGACTAGAATCCCAAATCCTATGCCCTTGGCGCCCGAAATTCAACTCCTGCAATTTGCATTTTTCCAAAATTAATTAATTTATTTCTCCAAAATAATACTCACCTAGTCTTCCCTAGGTTCCATATACCTCAAATTAATATTTAAACTATTATTTAACACCCCCACTTAATTTTTTGAATTTTGCCTGCGGGTCCCAAAATTACACCTGCGACGCTCACCTGGGCCCTAAATTCTAGAAATCCTACTTCAGCCCCAGACGATCAATATTTTAACATTTCTAAATTAGTGCTAATTTATTAAAAATAAGCCCCTTAATGACCCCCGCACCACAAATTTGAGGTTTTGGCTCGAGACTCACGAGAATTCCGTCCCGCTAAACTTGTAGAAAATCATCCATAGATTCTCAGGGTGGTGCCCGTTCGTCAATTGGGCTTATATTTTGCAAGAAATTAAAGAAAAAGGAAAAAATGGCTTACCCCAAGGAATACGCCTACGCTGCTCCTACCCCCGATTCGCTCTAGTAGAAATGACGGCAGCGGCGAATGGAGTCCAGTGGTATCTTCGAATTTTTGATCGGACGAAAATCTGTCATGAAATCGAGGAGAGAGGGAGATAGAATGAGAAGGGAGAGAGAATGAGAGGAAAGAGAATGAGAGTACATAGGTTGTTGCGTGAAAAGAAAGAAAAGAAAAGAAAAGAAGAAGAAGAAGAAGATGTATCCTGAATCTTCAGGATAATAATAATAATAATAATAATAATAATAATAATAATAATAATAATAATATATTTAATTAATATTAACAATAATATATTTTATTAATAAAAATAAAAATAAATTTTTATTATTATTTTTTTCCTTTTTTTTAAATATAATTAATTATTTATTTATTTATTTATATTTTTTATTTTTATTTATTATTATTATTTTTTTTTTTTCGGAATCACTCCACTAATCTTCTATAACCCTTTTTGGGGTTATTACATTCTCCCCTTATAAAAATTTCATCCTCGAAATTTGTCATTCCCCTATATCCCTTCCTTAGTGAAAACACTTCCAAAAACGAGATGTGAACCATGGGTCTCTATCTGAAACTATGGACACTAGGACGCCGTGGAGTCTAACTATCTCTTGGATGTATAACTCAGCCAATCTGTCCATGGAGTAGCTAATGCTGATCGGTAAAAAGTGGGCAATCTTCATCAGTCAATCCACCACTACCCAAATAGCGTCCTGTCCATGCAATGCCGGCGGCAATCCAGAAACGAAATTCATCGCTATATGCTCCCACTTCCACTCAGGATTGTGAAGTGGTTGCAATGATCCCGCCAGTCTCTGATGCTCAGCCTGCACTTGTTGGCATGTCAAACACTGATCCACTAACTGAACTATCTCCTTCTTCATGTTGCTCCACTAGAAGGACTCTCGGAGATCCCTGTACATTTTAGTACTACCCAGATGTACAGTATATAAGGACCAATGTGCTTCCTCCAGAATGACTTTCTTGATCTCAGGATCGGCAGGAACGCATAACCTGGTACAGAACCTCAAGGCTCCATCATCTGAAATGCTGAACTCTAGTTCCTGACCATCCTGTACCTTTCCCACAAGCTCTACTAATTATGTATCATTCCTCTGGGCTGCTTTAATCCTCTCCTGTAGAGTCGGCTACAAAACCAAGTCAGCAATAAATGGCTGGTGATCGCTCTCTACCAGCTCCACATCAAGCCTCTCTAGATCCATCTGAATCAGATGCTGAATCTCCACTACAGATACAGATGAATCCACTAATTTCCGACTCAAAGCATCAGCAACCATATTAGCCTTTTCTGGGTGGTAGCTAATAGTGCAGTCGTAATCCTTTATTAGCTTCAGCCATCTCCTTTGCCTCATATTTAATTCCTATTGCGTGAAGAAATATTTTAAACTCTTATGGTCAGTAAATATTTCACACCTACCCCCATAAAGATAGTGCCTCCAAATCTTCAGCGCGTAAACAACTGCCACCAACTCCAAATCGTGGGTAGGGTAGTTCGTCTCATATTCTTTCAACTGTCGTGAGACATAGGCTATCACTCTCCCTCACTGCATCAATACACATCCGAGCCCTTTATGAGACGCATCACTGTAAATTACAAACCCCTCTTCTCCTGAAGGAATCGTCAGCACATGCACAGTGATGAGTCGCTACTTCAATTTATAAAAGCTCTGTTCATATTCATCGGACCACTCAAACTTCACTCCTTTCCTGGTCAATCGGGTAAGTGGGCTTGACAATCTAGAGAAGCCTCAACAAACCTGTGGTAGTACCCAGCCAATCCCAGGAAACTCCTGATCTCATGCACATTCTTTGGTCATACCTAATCTACTACCGCCTCAATCTTTCTCGGATCAATAGAAATACCACCCCTGAATATAACGTGTCCAAGGAAGGTAATCTCTTCCAGCCAAAACTCACACTTCTTAAACTTTGCATAAAGCTTCTTCTCTCACAATACCTAAAGCACTATACTCAAATGCTCCTCTGGGCTGTTCGAATACACCGACACATCATCAATAAATACTACCACAAACTGATCCAAGTACTGGTAAAAACCTTGTTCATCAAATCCATAAACACTACAGGAGCATTTGTTAACCCAAACGACATAACTAGAAATTCATAATTACCATACTATGTTCTGAATGTCGTCTTCAGAACATCTTCCACCCTGACTTTCACCTGATGGTACCTAGAGCATAAGTCTATCTTCAAAAAGATCGGTGTCCCCTGTAATTGGTCAACCAAATCATTGATACGCGGGAGCGGGTATTTATTCTTGATAGTCACTTTGTTTATTTTTCTGTAGTTGATGCACAACCTCATTGACCCATCCTTCTTCTTCACAAACAAAACTGGTCCTCCCTCGGGTGACACACTAGACCGAATAAACCCCTTATCTAACAGTTCCTGCAATTGCTTTTTCAATTCTTCCAACTCTGTAGGTGCCATTCTATACGGCGCCTTCGAAATTGGCATTGTCTTTGGAACCAGATCAATAACGAACTCTACCTCACGATCAGGAGGTAGTCCCTGAAAATCCTTGGGAAATACATCAGGAAAATCCCTCACCACTGGGATCTCCTCCACCCTCAGCTTCCCTTCTGATACTACCTTCACACAGGCTAAATATCCTTGACAGCCTTCTGATAGCAATCTACGTGTCTGAATAGCAGATAGTAACTGAGGTAGGGTGCACACATGTGATCCCATGAATCTGTAATTATGTCCCTCTAGAGGTTTGAATACTACCTTTCTCTAATGGCAATCAATGCGAGTATAGTGGGCAGCTAGCCAGTCCATACCCAAGATTATTTCAAACCCATGCATGTCTAAAACCACTAGATTAGCTAACAAAGATCACCCCTGAATATCCATTGGACAGTCTTTGAGTACCTTTCTACATACCCCTATAGCCCCAATTGGCGTAGCAACATACAAACTAATTTCTAACTGCTGAGGCTAAAACCCACACAATTTAACATAATCTCGGGCGATAAACGATTGCGTCACCCCAGAATCGAACAAAACAGTAGCTTTAAATGATAGTATTGAAATAGTACTTGTCACCACATCTCCTGCTACCTCAGTATCTCTCGGTGTTAGTGCATACACTCACACCAACGCAGTATTCCTCTACTGTCCACCTCGAGGTGCCTGATAGCCTCCTTTGTATGGTCGAGGAGCAACCGCTACCGCTAGTGGTGTCTGGCAGTTCCTCGAAAAATGCCCAAGCTAGTGGCACTGATAGCAGACAACCTCCCTCGCTCGGCACTCTCCTTGGTGTCTCCTCAAACATCTGGGACAAGGGGGAGCATCTGTCTGCCCTGTACTGCTTGATCTCCTCCTCCCTGTCGTCGTCCTCCTCCGGTATCATATCTCCTCCACGGCCCTTAACTAGGCCCTGACTGGAAGTCAGAAGGCGCGGGCCTCTTCCTCTAGCTCTGGGCTATTGCACCTCTCTGTATGCTGCTCTCAATCACCGAAGCTCTGTCTACTATCTCTGAGAAGGTCTAAGCTTGGAAACCTACCACCTGCTCATACAGGTTCTGCCTCAAGCCCTCCTCAAACTTCCTCACCTTCCTGTCTTCATATAGCACCATATACAGGGTGAAGCGGGACAGCTGAACAAACCTTGCTGCATACTGTTGCATTGTCATAGACCTCTGTGTCAGATATAGAAACTCTGATGCCTTCGCACTCCTCATTATAGTGGGAAAATACTTCTGGAATAAAATATCCCTGAAGCGACTCCACGTCATAGCTACAGGGTCAGGCCTCTGCTCCTCCAGTACTCTCACTGACCTCCACCAGTGCTTTGCCTACCCGGTTAATTTAAATGTGGCAAATAACACCCTCTGCTCGTTTGTACATGAGAGGACTGCCAGTATGTCCTCTATGTCCTAAACCCAGTTCTCTACTACCAGTGGGTCTGATCCTCCAACGAAAGATAGGGGTCGCATACGTGTGAACTGCTCGATCGTGCAGCTCCGCTCCCCCAGGCTTCTGGCCATCTCAGCCATCACCTGCTGAGTGACACTACGCAACTCAGCGTCAGGGTTTGCACCACCCATATTGGAAGGTCCTACTCCATCACCTCTCACATTCGTGTTACTGTTCCACAGATCCATCCTGCAAAGGAAGCAGCTAATCTCAGCATACAATTACAACCACTCAACCCATACACCGCTATAACTCATAAATTACTCTTTTATCCACATCCTTAATTCCTATTGAAGATTCAGTCCTACCACTCAGAAACACGACCCAGTGATAGTATCTATGGTTTTCCTGAAATCGTCACCCTAGGAAAAACACAGAAACAACCCCGATATTCCTGTCTCTAGGTTGCAAGATAGAATCCTAAATTCTCAGATCATCCTCTAACACCCACAAACTCACATTTCAATCTACCCACTCCTTTTTCCCTCAAAATCCATTCCTATACTCTGGTACTGCAGTCCGCTGTCTACTAAAGTCTACAGAACCTAGCAACCAAGGCTCTGATACCAAACTGTGACATCTCGATTTTCGTACAATTTTTTTTTCATAAAAAATAATAAATAATTAATCCCACGTCATCCATAACACCCATAAATCGGCCGCATCAACAATCCTACTATCATTTATATGATCTGACCCACATTGGGTACTAGGTAAAAAGTATTTTATTATACAACCTAACAGCGGAAGACAATATATACATATCGGTCATAATACAATACCCAAAGTATCAATATACACATATACACAATACTATCTCATACCCAAAAACAATACAACCCTAGTCCAAACTCACCCTGTATATTAGGGTCCTAACTCCCTATGATCACGGAGCTCTACCACCTGGCCTATCTCTGTCCCCTAAAAAATTTAGATAATTTGGGTGAGACACATCTCAGTAAGAAGGAATAAATTATTTACAGTGTGTGGCCATATGAGTACAATTATAATACACTTTACTTTTCAAATCATCATTTCATCTGAGAAAATACACTGATATTCACATACTCATAATCATATAGATATACAACACAAGCTTTTATAAGCTTTAAAATCATTTATCAAATTCAATGATTTCCAACACATATTTATCGTGAAGTTCCTGAGAATAGGGAAGATTACCCGCCCATACAGGTAGCTTCCCTCTGCCCTAACACGTTATGCAGTGGGGTATGGCCACATCTTATGCCTATCAGGGCACCCACCTTACTCAGTAAGCCCTCAGGCGGAGAGCTTCACTTCGCCTCAATTATTTATTTTATAAAACACACAGTCTTTCATTTATCACAATCATTTCTCATTTTAGCTCATTACATATCTATATATGCATAACTTCAAATTTATGTACTCTACATAATACATTAGATCACATAATTCCCATCTTCAACATATTCACGATTTCCTTACTGAGCATACCTCTCCAACGGCATCAGTAGGAATCTCACACACACACACACACACACACACACACAGAGTCTCCATACTGAGCATACCTCCCCAACGACATCAGTAAGAACTTCACACACACACACACACACACACAGTCTCCTGATTACGCGCTGAAACTGCGTAATTGGACGTTTAACCTGGGCTTTACGGTTTATATTTTTAATTAAATGTCTAAAATTATCCAATATTTTAATAAAGTGCCAAAATCATCATTCTTGAACTTTATTGCACTATTTATGAAGTTTTGGTAATTTTTTGTGGCAGGAAAATTCCCGGGCATCAAAACCGAGACCTGTTCGTATTTCATGCATAACTTTTTCATTCAAACTCTGATCGAGATGATTCAAATTTTTAGAGAAAGAGAAAAGGATTATATACAACTTTTGCGTATTTAGTTTTATGAGAAAAGGGCTCCATAAGAGTCAGATTTGCGATGAACAGAGAATGAAAAAAATGAAAAAAAAAAAGTACAACAATTCGGGTCAAGTTGGCTGGATCCGGGTCTAGGGCACTCAATTTCCCCTTTTTATTCCCCTGCTTCTTCCCCCTATGGAGGCAGCCCCGTGAGGGCTCTTCTCTCTTCCCTCTTCTTCTTCTTCTTCTTCTTCTAGTTTAATCTTTCTCTTGCGCTTGCTCTCGACCAATTTTTTTCTTTACGTTTTTCTTCCCTCTAACTTTAGATCTCTTTCCTCCTCTTCCCTGTCTCTCTCTTTCTCTTTTCTCTATTCTTTGTTCTCCTTCCCTTTATCCCTCTCTCTCTTGCTCAAACCTCTTTTGCCCATTGTTGCCGCAGCACAAAAAAGCTCCTGCTGCACTTTGTTGCTCTCTCCGGCGGCCGCCAACAGCACCAGCAGATCACGTGAGCCACTCTCCCACTGTTCCTGCTCCATTCTTCCAGCAACACAGCCCATAAACCCACAACAGCACCAGCAAACAGCACCGCAAACAGCTCCAGTAGATCCAACACCAACAGCCCCATCTTGTCTCTGCAACTCTCCCGCACAGCAGCAGCCGGAACTCCTCTGTTCCACCAATTTCCAGCAACCCCTTCTCCAACCTCTGCTCTGTTTCCTCTCTCTCTCTCTCTCTCTCTCTCTCTCTCCCTCTCTCTTTCTCTTCCTTTCTTTCTTTCTTTTATTTACTTTTCTTTGAATCTTGGAATATTGAAGAAAGTTTAGTTTTTTTTAATGTTATTGGAGTTTTCTTTCTTTACGTTTAAATTGAGTAATGTTGGGTATTTCATTCTTGTTAAATTAATCTCTTTGTTTATCTAATTGATAGTTATTTTAATTTAGCCTTCATTATTAAATTCAGATAATTTTTTGTCAAAATTCGATTTAGTTAGGGTCTATGATTAGTAAAGGTTGTGTTTTTATAGTGTTCCGTTATTGTTTAAGTCTTTTAAATTTCGGTTGAATTCATGTTTGCATTTAAATTGTGAGTCTTGATTTGATCTCTTAATTGTGTTAAAGGTTTGATTTTTAGTAGGTTCGGTTTTCTTTAGTTCAATGCATGTTAGTTTTAGGACTTTAAATTACGTGTCATTTAATTCGTCAAAAGTGAAATTGAACCATCTTGAAAATCTTGAATCTGAACTGAGTTCAGTAACTTTTTATTTTCGATTGGAAAAACGTGAAGTTTGAAATTAAAAGCATTCCCTGAGGAGACGATCTAGCCCTTAGGCTTAATATTATACGACAGAACTCCAATACTTGGGATAGCTTCCGAGTTGCTCATTTTTCGAGTGAGTCAAGTTTTTGGCGCCGTTGCCAGGGAATGTCGTTCTTAGTCTCAAATTTACGTTTTTCCCGTCATTTTTATTAGTTTTAAGAAAAAAAAAAAAGCAGAAAACAAAAAACAAAAAAAAAATCGAGTTTTGAAAAATGGCTGCACCTGCACTACGCACGATAATGGACTTTTTGCAGCTTGAATATGCCACTGCATCCTGTTCCACTGTTCTTCCTTATGACGAGCTTAATTTCATGATGCAGCGCGGGAGGACGTCACTACTACCCGAGTTCTATGGGACGGAATCTGAGTGCCCTTATCAGCACCTAGCAGAGTTTGAGTTAACCTGTAACATGTTTTTCTCTCATGCTAGAGCTGACGAATCTACTAAACTGAATTTATTTCTTACTACTTTGCAGGATAGGGCACTGATCTGGTTTCTTTCCTTGAGACCTTACTCTATCATTAATTGGGTTGATATGGAGCGTGAATTCCTGCATGCATTTTGTCCCTCACAGAAAACTCAATTTTTGCACAAACAGATTCTTAATTTTGTGCAGCAGGATGACGAGACATTTCGGGCTTGCTGGAAACGATTCAAGGATCTGCTAAGTACTTGCCCACATCACGGGTTTGACTCATGGAGGTTAGCTGATTATTTTTATACTGCTCTTACCCCTGATTGCAAGTGTTTTGTCCAGACTATGTCTAATGGAGAGCCCGTCAGCGAGGATCCAAATCAGGTATTATCATTCTTTGATTAGTTAGCTGACAATGTCCCACAGTGCAATACACGATACACTCAAGCACCCATGACTGCACACCCTACCAGCACAATTAGTGGTGGAGATGTATACAAGCCACCAAATTGCCCAAACAACCATCCGCCTCAATATCAGCCACAACAGATCTCTCCAAGCTGTATGTCATCAGACCTTTTCGAGGATAGCATAACTCAGATGGTGAACATGCTCCAACAATTCATGGAAACTCAAGTTGATCATAATAATGAATTGCGGGATACCATTAATGCGATAAGCACACAATTGGATATCTTAGAAAACAAAGAATTGCTCGCAGAACCTCAGCCTAGTCCTCAAGAGTACCAGCAACCACAACAACAAATGCACGATGATCTCTTTGAGGCAGCAGAGGCCGCCATCACTTTGAGAAGCGAGAAAGAATTTCCCCAACCTGAGATGCTCATTGTCGAACAACCAGTTGTCCCAGCACTAGAAGTCATGGCTAAACCAGAAGAGGTCAAAGAAAAATTAGAGGAAACGGGACCACAAGCGGAGCAGTTAGTTGATGAGGAGACTAATACTCATACGGAGTACCAACCTGTGGTACCTCATACTCCGAGCTCAGAAATCATGAAATTGTCACTCTCGCCTAAATCAGATGTTAAAAAACCTAATGTGGAGGCAGACTCTTGCAGTGGTATAATGATATGTACACCCGATAAAGAGGGTGACCAGTCTAGTGAGCATATAATTTTCAAAGAACCAGGTAAAACCTTTAATGTTAATGCTTCTGAAGAACTGCAGGTAATTATTCCGATCACTTTCTCTCAACCGTTAGTTCGTAAAGAAGCACATTTCCTGGAAACAATGTTGAATAAAGACCCTTTCTTATCCACACACGAGGGTCGACCTGCACACAAATTGTTTGGTATTTTGACACACATTAATTCATTTGAGATTGATTTTCGTGCAGGTATGACGACTGATCGATTGTGGCGGCTCAAATTTGGAGAACCGCCGATGCAATTTATAGACCTGCGGCCACCAGACGAAATTCCTCTAAAGCCTCCGCCAAGACAATTGTGATGTTTTTCTTTCCCTTATTTTCCTTTTATTTTATCTTATTTTATTTTTAGTTAGTTTTCAGGTCTATTTTCTCGTAGTTCGATCTTTGTTTTCCATTATTTCGCCACTCAGGTACGCCTTACTTTTCCCGTGCACAGTATTTTCTATTTCCCCTATGCTTTCACATTGAGGACAATGTTCCACTTTAGTTGGGGGGGATGAGCATTCACATGTGACACTGTGCACATACACGTACCGGGTTTTTAATTAAAAAAAAATTAAAAAGATCAAAAAAAAAAAAAAAGAGAGAGAGAGAGAAAGAAAGGAGGAGCACTGAGGAATTATATTGCACTATGTCATGCTTAACACTGTGTATACCCTTCACATACTTGCGTATAACTTAAGAATGACACACTTGAGTCAATCATGCGTAGTTTTCTCTTTATATGATCTTATGACTCCATTAAGAATCGATTGGTAGTACATTCGTGTTAATTTGACTATATAATTTCCTGTATTCACATGGCATCTTACGAGACTGAATAAACACATTCATGTGATTCATTGCACTTAGGGTTTCCCTGTGAGCATTGAGAGAACACCCGTGGCGACTATGACACCTTGTGAGATATCCTTGAGCTATTTATCGTCCTTTTAAGCGTTAATATCAAATCAGAGTTCATGGAACTCAATTCTCTTTTTCTAGATGATTCCTTTGTACACTAGTCTATGTTTTGATTTGCTAGCCTAAAGGTGACACCTAGTGGGGAAATAGAAACCTAGGTCTTGTAGCCTACTCAAAATGTGAAGGCTGAGCCACCCCTAGAGATAGACTTAATTCATGAACTCCTATTCGAGCTCAATTCCCATTGATGGTATGAAGATTACAAAAGAAGTGTTATGATAGTCCTAATTGATCAAGAAAAGACAGAAAATGAAGAATGAGCAAAATAAAGAATAAGCAATACACATGCGCATGAAATGAAAAGTCAATGCCGGTCCAAATACACATCACAAGGACACGACACGTATTTTCCACGTACGAAGATTCTTCAACCGATTAATGCCTCAGATGCATTCACGACAAGTTGTGAGTAAGTTGGTCTAGGGTGGTCTCAGTTAGATATGGCGAGTAGGTGAGAAGATGCTAGGGTGAAGGACCCGACACCTCATAGATAGGCTAGATCCTTTCCAGACTAGTCCACTCTATATATTTAGCGTTGTTCCTTTTAGTATGTGGGATGTTTGATCGCGACACTCCTCCTCACATATGATGAGTGAACCCATTTTCTTTGAGTGTTCTTGAGGGTATACCAGTTAGGCCGAGTCAAAGCGACCGTTCTGTAGGTGTCCACTGGTATCTTAGGTGTACTGAGTCACACACATCACACACACCTCGAGAGTTTACCTGTTTATACTCGAACTTATATGATTGTATTAACTCTGAATGTACCTCTGATTAACTTCATGTGAGTATACTGCTCTTAAATGACATATAAATGATGAAACTTTCATAAATGACGTGCTTTGGAGTCGTATGCATTAAAAATGAACAAGCTTGTATGAAATTCAGTTATGTTCTTGTATGTGAAGTGGAATAATTATGTCACATGGGCATTGATTTCAGGATCACCGAAGTATGTAGTTGTAGACATCACCCTGAGATTTATTCACGTCATTTGCTAGAGACTAGCAAAACGTTAGTTGGGGGGTGTGATTACGCGCCGAAACTGCGTAATTGGACGTTTAACCCGGGCTTTACGGTTTATATTTTTAATTAAATGTCCAAAATTGTCCAATATTTTAATAAAGTGCCAAAATCATCATTCTTGAACTTTATTGCACTATTTATGAAGTTTTGGTAATTTTTTGTCGCAGGAAAATTCCCGGGAACCAAAACCGACACCTGTTTGTATTTCTTACACAACCTTTCCGTCCAAACTTTGATCGAGACGATTCAAATTTTTGGAGAAAGAGGAAAGGATTATCTACAACTTTTGTGTATTGAGTTTTGTGAGAAAAGGGTTCCACAAGAGTCAGATTTGCGATGAACAGAGAATGGAAAAAATGAAAAAAAAAAAGTACAACAATTCGGGTCAAGTTGCCGAGTCAAGTTGGCTGGATCCGGGTCTAGGGTACCCAATTTCCCCTTTTTATTCCCCTGCTTCTTCCCCCTACGGAGGCAGCCCCGTGAGGGCTCTTCTCTCTTCCCTCTTCTTCTTCTTCTTCTTCTTCTTCTTCTTCTAGTTTAATCTTTCTCTTGCGCTTGCTCTCGGCCAATTTTTTTCTTTACGTTTTTCTTCCCTCTAACTTTAGATCTCTTTCCTCCTCTTCCCTGTCTCTCTCTTTCTCTTTTCTCTATTCTCTATTCTCCTTCCCTTTATCCCTCTCTCTCTCGCTCAAACCTCTTTTGCCCATTGTTGCCGCAGCACAAAAAAGCTCCTGCTGCACTTTGTTGCTCTCTCCGGCGGCCGCCAACAGCACCAGCAGATCCGTGAGCCACTCTCCCGCTGTTCCTGCTCCATTCTTCCAGCAACACAGCCCACAAGCCCACAACAACACCAGCAAACAGCACCGCCAACAGCTCCAGCAGATCCAACACCAACAGCCCCATCCTGTCTCTGCAACTCTCCCGCACAGCAGCAGCCGGAACTCCTCTATTCCACCAATTTCCAGCAGCCCCTTCTCCAACCTCTGCTCTGTTTTCTCTCTCTCTCTCTCTTTTCCTTTCTTTCTTTCTTTTATTTACTTTTCTTTGAATCTTGGAATATTGAAGAAAGTTTAGTTTTTTTTAATGTTATTGGAGTTTTCTTTCTTTTCATTTAAATTGAGTAATGTTGGGTATTTCATTCTTATTAAATTAATCTCTTTGTTTATCTAATTGATAGTTATTTTAATTTAGCCTTCATTATAAAATTCAGATAATTTTTTTCAAAATTCGATTTATTTAGGGTCTATGATTAGTAAAGGTTGTGTTTTTATAGTGTTCTGTTATTGTTTAAGTCTTTTAAATTTTGGTTGAATTCATGTTTGCATTTAAATTGTGAGTCTTGATTTGATCTCTTAATTGTGTTAAAGGTTTGATTTTTAGTAGGTTCGATTTTTTTTAGTGTGTATCCGGTTTAGTTTCCATTGGGTGTCTTTAATTCCATGTTTTAGGTGACCATCATTAAACTAACGCGTGTTAAGTTTCCTTGAGTAAATTAGGATTTCCATTAGTGTTCTTTAGTTCAATGCATGTTAGTTTTAGAACTTTAAATTACGTGTCATTTAATTCGTCAAAAGTGAAATTGAACCATCTTGAAAATCTTGAATTTGAACTGAGTTCAGTAACCTTTTATTTTCGATTGGAAAAACGTGAAGTTTGAAATTAAACGCATTCCATGAGGAAACGATCTAGCGTTTAGGCTTAATATTATACGACAGAACTCCTATACTTGGGATAGCTTCCGAGCTGCTCATTTTTCGAGTGAGTCATCTCCATACTCAGCATACCTCCCCAATGGCATCAGTAGGAACTTCACACACACACACACACACACAAAATCTCCATACTGAGCATACCCCCCCCCAACGGCATCAGTAGGGACTTCACACACACACACACACAATCTCCATACTGAGCATACCTCCCTAACAACATCAATAGGGACTTCACATACACACACAGTCTCCATACTGAGCATACCTCCCAAACGGCATCACTAGGGACTCCACACACGATTTCCATACTGAGCATACCTCCCCAACAACATCAGTAGGAACTTCACACACAATTTTCATACTGAGCATACCTCCCCAACGGCATCAGTAGGAACTTCACACACAATTTCCATACTAAGCATACCTCCCTAATGGCATCAGTAAGAATTTCACACATAATTTCCATACTGAGCATACCTCCCCAACAACATTAGTAGGAACTTCATAACACAATTTCCATACTGACCATACCTCCCCAAAAGCATCAGTAGGAACTTCACAACAGAATTTCCATACTGAGCATACCTCCCCAACGACATCAGTAGGAAAGAAATATCACCCACCTGCAATTATTGTGCGGTATTGGCATATCATCAATCATATTTCAATATATCTCAATTCAGTTCATTGTAAATGTTCTCATCATTTTCTGTGCACTTTCATTATCTCATAATAATATATAACATATTTCACGTATTTCCACATTTCTCAAAATACTCATGTCAGTAATTTGTATAAACTCATTTTTCATGCAAATACTTTCTACTCACGTATAAATATCACATCAATCATTCTCATTCACTATTTTCTCAAAAAATACACATCATTATATTTCACATTTTTCAACATACCTCGTATGCCACACAATTTTCATCTATTATTCATAAAATATTAATTTCACATTCCAAAATAACACAATTTAAAATTACTCAAATGCCACAAAATTCATCTTATATTTATATCATAATAATCTTCAAACAAAATATCATATGCTCATTTTCACGTATTAATTCAAATAGTAATTCTAAAAGCACTGCTATAATTTATTCCCCTTACCTGACTTACTGAGAGTCTCTCTAGAATCCTAAATCCTATGCCCTTAGCGCCCGAAATTCAACTCCTGCAATTTGCATTTTTCCAAGATTAATTAATCTATTTCTCCAAAATAATACTCACCTGGAATTCCCTAGGCTCCGTATACCTCAAATTAATATTTAAACTATTATTTAACACCCCCACTTAATTTTCTGAATTTTGCCTGCGGGTCCCAAAATTACACCCACGGCGCTCACCCGGACCCTAAATTTCAGAAATCCTACTTCAGCCCCAGATGCTCAATATTTTAGCATTTCTAAATTAATGCCAATTAATTAAAAATAAGTCCCTTAATAACCCCCGCACCCCAAATTTGTGGTTTTGGCCCGACACTCTCACGAGAATTCTGTCCCGCTAAACTTGTAGAGAATCATCCCTAGATTCTCGTGGTGGTGTCTGTTCGTCAATTGGGCTTATATTTTGCAAGAAATTAAATAAAAATGGAAAAATAGCTTACCCTAGGGAATACGCCTACACCGCTCCTACCACTGATCCGCTCTGATAGAAATGACGGCAGCGGCGAATGGAGTCCAATGGTATCTGCGAAATTTTGATCGGGCGAAAATCCGTCATGAAATAGAGGAGAGAGGGAGAGAGAATAATAGGCGAGAGAAAGAGAGTACAGAGGCTGTTGCATGAAAAGAAAAAAAAAAAGAAAAGAAATGAAGAAGAAAAAGAAGAAGAAGAAGAAGAAGAAGTATCCTCAATCTTCAAGATAATAATAATAATGACAATAATAATAATAATAATAATAATAATAATAATAATAATAATAATAATAATAATAATAATATATTTAATTAATATTAATAATAATCTATTTTATTAATAAAAATAAAAATAAATTTAATTATTATTTTTTTTCTTTTTTTTAGATCCGATTAATTAATTAATTATTTTTATATTTTATTTTATTTTATTTTATTTTTTGGAATCACTCCACTACTCTTCTATAACCCTTTTTAGGGTTATTACAATGCAACTGCTATAGCGGTTAACTCGTTGATCAGGCCACAAGCCAACGTGTACAAATCTTTACTTGCTGTTGGTTCTTTATTATAATACATGGCTTTCATCTATTAATTACAAAGGACTTTAGATGAGTAAACTGTCAATATTGAAAAAGTACATTGTAGCGAACTCAGGCAGTAGTTGTTACTTACAAGGCACCCAAACCAACTGACAAGTTCCTTCTTATATCTTTCGTCAACATTCCTTTCATTTTGAGCCAAAAGTTCAGCTTTATGTTTGCTATATGCAACAATAGTACATGTTAATGTCAACTAAGTATATATGCATATGTAAAGTAAGGAGTTTTGAACCACGTACTCAATATATGGAATAATTTCATCACAACTATTGAGGACATAAAAATGTGCCTTTCGTAGGTTGGCCATATCAATGAAATCGTAAACCCGTGCACCGAACGGCCGAACATTTCCTTGAAATATAGAGCTCCTCGATTCTTCATCTTCGGCATTAATAGCATGACCGTCTGCATTTCTCGCCTCAAGAGTGAACCTTGTTTCAATATCATGTAGATACATTGAGTAAAATGCAAGACATTCACTGTCGATGTATGCCTCAATGATTGAACCTTCCACTCGTGCCTTATTGCACACATACCCCTTCAAAGTGGATAAAAACTTGTGCATTTTACACAGCATTAGTGACTTGTACACACAAAAAAAAAAAAAAAGCAAAGAAATCACGAGAACATTGTAGGACTTTATAATTTACCTCTCAATAGGATACATCCAACGATATTGGATCGGTCCTCCAATTATGGCCTCCATTGGTAAATGCACGACTAGGTGGAGCATCACATCAACGAATGCTTGCAGAAATATTTTTTCCAACTTGCATAGTATGATCACAATGTCCTCCGCTAACTATTCAAGTACGTTTACGCTCAATTTCTTGGAGCACAACTGTCAAAAGAAGATCCCCAATTCAATCAGTACCGAGCAAACATCTTCAGTCAAGTGTCCACAAAGGAAAATGGGCAGAACTCCTTGCAAAAGGATGTGACAGTCATGACTTTTCATTCCTAACATCTTCCCTTCCTTCGTGTTTATGCATCGAGATATGTTCGATGCATATCCATTAGGGAACTTAACTGATTTCAACCATTTGAAGAAATTATTCTTCTCATCTTTTGAAAATGTGTAATAGGCTGATGGCAAAAGAAGTTTGTCCCCATCACAAATCAGATGCAACTCAGGCCGTATTCCCATATCCCGACGAGCATTTGCGTTGTCCTTTGTCTGCCCATTTATACCCAGCAATGTACAAATGACATTCTCGCAAATGTTCTTCTCGATGTGCATGACATCCAGGTTGTGGCATAGTGGAAGATCTTTCCAGTATGACAACTTGAAGAAGATGCTTCTCTTTGTCCAATTTAACTCCCACTCAGCACATTTCCATTTTCTACTGCTAGGTGATTTCCTAAATTTCATATCTCTGATCAACCTGAGCTTGTTTAATATCTTTTCCCCACTTAGTCGTTTTTGTTGCAACCTTTATTCAGGTTTTCCATTAAAGCTTCTGACACCACAATTTTCCAAGGATGTCCAGGTCATAAAAAACGACGATGAAACATAAAACATAACTTGCGTCCATGCTTTAAGGATAAGGAACCAGCATCTTTATTACACATTGGGCATGCTAAGTAACCTTTTGTGCTCTAGCCCGACAGATTGTCGTAGGTGAAGAAATCATTAATTGTCCACAAAAGTACATCATGCATTCGAAATGTTATCTCGGTTTCCACATCAAATGTCCACTCCTTTTTCCCATAGTTCTTTCAACTCATCAATTAATGGCTTCAAGTAAACATCAATATCATTCCCAGGTGCCCTCAGTCTAGGAATAAGCAGAGATATATAAATGAAGGGTTCTTTCATACATCCCCATGGAGGCATATTGTATGACATCATCATAACTGGCCACATGCTATATGGGTTGTTCATGTTACTGAAAGGATTGAACCCATCTGAAGCAAGGCCAAGTATGATGTTGCGAGGATCAATAGCAAACCACAAATGCATTTTATCAAACTTAGCCCAAGCTTCGGAGTCTACTGGATGGCTAAGGGTGTTTCCATCTTGAAGATGTTTCTCTTTATGCCATCTCATATCTGTAGCAGTCCTTTTGCACATATACAATCGTTGCAGCCACGGGATTAATGGACAATATCGCAAAACTTTTTGGGGGATCTTTTTACCCTTCTTCAGATTAGTTGTATACCTCGGTTCACCACATTCTGGACACTCATTCGCATTTTCATGTTCACCATAAAAGAGTGCACAATCATACATACACGCATGTATTGTAGTGTAACTGAGACCCAATTCACGCATGTATGTCTTTGCTTCATAAAAGGACTTTGGAAGTGTTTCACCATCAGGCAGTGCTACCTTAATGAGGCTTAAATGCATGTTGAATGCGCTCTGAGATAACCCATGCATTGTCTTTGCATGAAGCAACTTTATCGGGAACTCTAATTTTGAGAACTTTGTACAGTTTGGATATAGGGGCACCCGTGCATCCCTCACAAGATTAGCAAATGGTTTACCAAATCGATTTAATGTACTAGGATCGCAAGGTATGGTGCCTACTGAAGTAGATTCATCACCAATACGCGACACACTGACGTCTTCCGTGTCCACTGCAATCCCCTTTTGTAAGTCACCAAACATTTCGATTAACCCTTCTAAACGTGTATCACCACCTACTATATTTGCCCCCTCATCTTCATCATCTTCATCATCATTGCTCTGAACTGCGTAGTATTCATTGTGGAACACCCATCTTGTGTACCTTTTCTCCATTCCAAAGTCGAATAAATGTGAATGGACTAGATCATTGTGTTTTAATGTTATGTTTTGGCCTTTATTGCAATGACACCTTATTCTACTAGCACCGTCAACACGAGGATGCATGAACTCTATGAAATCATGTACCCCTTTCACGTATTCTGGAAAAAACCTACCCCGAGCATTCATTCAACTCTTATCCATGTTCATTAATTCTCTATAACACATTCAAGTAAATGGTGTTGATTACATTGTCATAATGTTTATGACGCATGCATTGTGAATCCTATAATCAACCACCTTTCGTCTAAAGGATACGAATCCTATCCCATTCAGGAATGTTGCAATTACATTGCGATCAATCGCTCAAATTCCTTCGTCGTAGTCATTATAAATTTCAGCAGCATCTCCCATGGCTTTCCAAGTACACGAGATGGGGGAGGTGCATATCATCTGCTAGTTTTCCATCACTAATAAATTGTCACCACACCCCACTATGCACCCAGAACACAAGTAGAGACGCAATCGAAATATATAATGACAATGACGAAAGCGTGAACGATGACAAGAATGTAAATACAACTTCCTAAATTGTCCACATTGGACAATTCAATAATGGTTAAAGTACAAACATCACTAATCGTAAATGAAACAAATAATTGAGATGTTCAATTGATTATTAGTCTACATAATATGACTAATAATCAATTGAATTTTAACAATTGATTTCTCCCACATGTATGATGAGGCATGAATATATAGTAACCATTATTGAACGGGTTTAAGCTTCAATGCACAGATGAAATGACAATAATTAATTTTGCATAAGGAGCCCATGATAAGTAGGCAAGGCATAAGCCTTATGACATTAAGGAGTAAACCTTTTGAGAATTTCAATTTTTAGATAAAAATACATAAATAAATTACATGTACTTTAAAAATAAGGAAAAAACTACATAATTATAAATGCAATGTAAAAAATAAATATACAGTTTAAACTATTTTTTAGTCATTCAAAATACTAACTTAAATTCATTAAGTAAATCAAGCCAAGAGAAAGTTACAAAATTACAAAGTTCATATTACTTTCAAGATTTATGATACAACTCCCAATTATTCCTATATTGTTTCCAAATCTCATCCAACAATAAACCTCCACCTCAGTCAAAACTCAAATCATCACTTTCTGATCCAATATATCTCCCCATTTCTTAACCTCCTTTTCTTTCCTTTCCACATTGATGCACCCAACCTCCTTCTTGATAGGACAATCTCATCCAATAGCAACCTCCCACCAAAGTGGTTTAAGCAAGGAGATTCTCTTTCCCCATTTTAATTTGTTTCTTATGGAAACTAAATTGGTAGAACCAACCAGTTGAATGATTATGATATGCATGTTAACATTATTAGCTAAATCCACCATCAGAATAATCCCAAACACGCCATAAAAAACTTAAGAACACTCAATTAATTAAAATAACCACAGCAACGCAAACTAGCAACTTGGGAACTGAAAACAAAAAAGATGCATTACATAACTTCACGAGGTAGCTATAACCATGGAATAATAATTATAAAAAAGGAAGTACAAATAATAATGATGATCATAATAATAGTTACAACACTCTAGAAGGAGCAACATGCAAAGCAAAAAGAGGGCATAAAGGAACATCATCCACTGCCATATATAATAGAGCAAGAACAAACTAAAAAATTTCTCCTCACACTTAGTTTAAATCGCTCTCCTATAAAATATAATATAAAATTACATTCTAAATCCAAAAATTCAAATTCAAACTTCAAAACTTATGCTCTCAAATGTCCCACAATAATTAATTAAGAATTATTATTTGACAATTAAAAAGAAAAGTTATGTGAATTTATTAATCTACAGATTAATTGTAGATCCCCATTCGAATTTCATGGCAATAAAGTCCAACTTTAAACTATTATGAGTGGACATGATATACATATATACCAATTTAATTCTAAAGTTTGAATTAAATTTTGAACCCATCCACACATACACATATATCCCATACTCAAATTTTCAATGTAAGACAACTTAATAATAAGTGAGATTTCATCACAACAATTTATCAATTAGTTGTTATAACTTGTTGGCATTGCAATTTTATCTTTTTCAAATTATGAAGATAGTTGTCTTACAGTACAATATGGGGAGGCTAATATGTCAAAGTGGACACTCAATGTATGTCGAGATTTTTATATTTGGTATTAACTATTAATGTGACACATTAATCTAATGTTTGGAAATGTTTTTGATTTAGATCCGTATAGATTTGGATAAAAAGTAATATAAAATTATATTATTTTTTTAAAAAAAAATTATTTAAATTCAAATTTAAAATAAAAAAGTATTGATTTATGAAATTTTACATAAGAGTATTGTGAGGGTCCTCTTTGGAATCATAATTTTATTTTTATGTGTACGGTGAACTTGAACAAGAGTGCAGAGTGAGTGTGTTGGATCCAAGGCTGAATGCATGTGGACATGTAAGCTCAACTGTGGGAATTTGAAGAGCATCATCAGTGATGCAAAATTAATCTTACCATGGAGCAGCGGGAGGCTGGAGGTGTGGAGTCAAGTCGTCTGTGGAGCTAGGGATGACTGATGCTTGTGGCTGTGGTCCATGGAGCCTGGAGGAGATGACGACTCGAGCTGGGGATCGTTCGCACTTCGCAGGCTCGCAGCACCTGCAGGTCCGGCACGTAGCAGTGCACCAGAGGAGAGGAGAGGTGACTCAGGAAAGGAGAGGATTGAGATTTGAGAGAGTGAGAGCTGAGAGGTCAGAGATGAGGAAAGGGTAAAAGCCGCGGCGCGGGTTAGGGGCCCTTAGGGTTTTTTTGGACTAAAGTCTGAAGTAGTAGTGACAGTCTCAAAACCGTCACTAATACCCTATTATTAGTGATGGTTATCCAAAACCGTCACTAATACCCTTAACTATTTCTTTCGTAAAATTTTAAAAAAAATACTAGTAGTGACAGTTTCAAAATCGTCACTAATACCCTCTTATTAGTGACGGTTCTACCAAACCGTCACTAATACCCTTAACCATTTCTTTTTAAAATTTTTTAAATAAAAAAACTAGTAGTGATGGTTTCAAAACCATCACTAATAACCCCTTATTTGTGACGGTTTTGCCAAACCGTCACTAATACCCTTAACTAATTTTTTAAAAATTTTATTTTAAAATAAAAACACTAGTAGTGATGGTTTTGAACCGTCACTAATACCCCCTTATTAGTGACGGTACTACCAAACCGTCACTAATACCCCCTTATTAGTGACGGTACTACCAAACCGTCACTAATACCTTTAACCATTTCTTTCTTAATATTTTTTTTTAAATAAAAACACTAGTAGTGACAGTTTCAAAACCGTCACTAATACCCTAGAATCGTTGCTAATATATTCCCTGTAAAATTTTTGTGTGGGAATTATTTACCGCACTGTTTTTAGTTATGAAAGTATTAGTGGTAGTTTTAAAATCGTCACTAACACTGTCGTGTTAGTGACGACTGCTAAAACCGTCACTAATACTTAGACTATTAGTGATGGTTCTTAAAAACCGTCACTAATACCAACTTTTAGCAACAAAATTGAATTCGTCGCTAATACTTTCATCACTAAAAACAAGTTTTTTTGTAGTGGAGTCATGATAGTTCACTTGACCCTAGTCGACCGAAACCCCTTGAAGTCAATACTTTGATTTCCTGGTCAACCGAGACATTTTTGTATTACACCAACCTAGTCGACCGAGTTCCCACATGTGGGAACCCAACAGTCTGGTCGACCGACTAGTTAGTTCATTTTCACCCTAGTCGATCGAACCGTGCTATTCAAAAAAATCGGCCTTCCTGGTTAATCGACCCTGAAGTTCAAATTTGGCCCAGTTGATTGAGCCATAAGAACTTCAGTCGACCGAAAGTCTTTTGGTCGACTGGTGCTCTTGGGTTGCCTTATTTTTTTTCCGTGGTGAACTATTTTTTAACAAGGGTAAAATTGCTAAAACGTCATTAATCTTTTGTAATAATACCAGCCTTGTCCCCAACGGTCATAATTTGTGGGGTGTCTATAAATACCATTTCATTTGGAAAAATTAGTAATGAGATTAGCCAACTTGATTAATAAATTTTCTCTCATTCTCAAAAATCCTACTATTTTTTTCATACTTAAATCACTCATACTTACTCTCTTCAAGCTCTTAAATCCTCTGTAAGTTGATTGAGTGTTTGTGTTAATAGGCTTGCTCTCCTATTCGTGTTTGATTGAATCGATTTTAACAAGAGCTAAACCTAAGTGTTCTCAGGGGGCTTAGCTAATAAGTCTACCCTAAGAAGACTTGCTTTAAGCTTCTGAGTATTGCATTTGTGTTGCAATATCTTAGGAAGATTGTATTTGTTTTTAGGTTGCAAAAAAATATCAAAAACATTCTCAAATATCTTGTGTGATTATTTCGATATATTTTTTAGAAGATATTTGTGTTTGTGATATTAATTTTTGTTGCAATATTCACTCGCTTACATATCATTTTGCTGAATACAAAGATTATATATCTTTTGGAAACCAAGCATATTCATTATTTGACATCTATGTGATTGAGATATTTGGTTGAGTGATATACTTGAGACTTGCTTAATATCTTTATGTGAACTTATTGATTGAATATCTTGAGATACAACGATTGCTTGTTGATACTCTTACGCACTCATTACACTAATAGTAAATATATATTTGAGAGTTGAAATACTAGACCACACTGAGCTTACATATTAAATCATCTCATGGTGTATGTGACTATGCGTATTTGGGTACATATCTTCTTTACATGAAAGCACAATTACTGTACTGATATCCTTTGATTGTAAAATATGAGTATTTCTAGGCATGGCTTGAGGGGGTTTGATTTAGCCCAGAAGGATCAAGTTGGGGTCAGCCTTGTGAATTTGACCTAGGGCCTTCTCTGCCTCGCAATGAGAGTCTGTAAAGGTTGAGGTTAGCCCTGTGCTAATTGACATGGTTGTAAACGATGCCACTGCACCCTTTAAGTGAGCCCTTAGTGGAATCCTCGAGCTTGCGAGCTAGAGGCGGGGACGTAGGTACAGTTAGCTGACCCCGATAACATATCATGTGTTTATTTATATTTTTGTACTTTATGTTTACCGCACGTATATGTTTTGGTGTGAATGATGCACATAATTTAAATTTTCGTACATTATATTTATCGGCACATATAGAGATTGCTTAGAAAGACCCTAGGTTGTAATATCCTGCTAACATATAGTTTTACCTAGGAGAAAAGTTTTAAAAATTCCAATTCACCCCCCCTCTTGGGAATACACCAATTCTAACACATGTTTATCCCCCTATACGTCCTCAGTATTGGTATCATCCTCACTTTCTAAAGTGTCTTCCTATTAGCTATAGTACTCGACCCCTGTTTCATCTTCCTCATCATCGATGAAGTGAACGTCTACATAATGTTCAATTGTAATATCGACAGTCCCTATGATTTTTGTCGTGGCACCAACCTTATTCAATGGGTATAAGATCGGCTCCTTCTTTGACAACATTGAAAGCAAATTGCGCTGCTGCACTGATAGATGGCTCATTTCCTTGGAATGTAGCCTCACTGACACTTTTCTCCCCATCTGCAACTTCTGTAATAGCATACAAACCTCAAGGAGGAATTTTTTGGGCCACATGTCATTCACCATTTAATTTTGTGTCTTTAAGGTAAAACACTTGTTCTACCTACATCGCTAGCACAAAAGGGTCATTTTGATACCATGTCTTGCTAAAATTGACATTGGTAAAATAGGCATCCATGTTTATCCTAGTTTTTTTATTGTCAATGTCTCACTAGGTACACTTGAACAGGTGAACGAGTTTGTTTGCTCCATAGTTAAGCTTTATAATGTCATCCAAGCCACCAAAGTAGTCAATTTCTTCATCTCCTTCTGTGCCTAGCACTGCAACCCTCACAATTTTGGGTTCTTCTATTCAGTTCGAGGGACTTTGTATGAAATCGTAACCCGTTGAAAATGCAACCGCTATAGTAGTTAACTCGTTGATCGGTGTCACATGCCAATGTGTACAAATCTTTACTTGTCGTTGGTTCTTTATTGTAATAAATAACTTTCATCTATTAAATAAACAGGAGTTTAGATGAGTAAATTGTCAACATTGACAATGTACATTGCTTCGTACTCGGGCAGTATTTGTTACTTACACAGCTCCCAAACCAATTGACAAATTCCTTCTTATGCCTTTTGTCAACATTCCTTTCATTTTGGGCTAGAAGTTTAGCTTTATGTTCGCTATATGCAACAATAGTACACGTTCATGTCAAGTAAGTATATAAATATGCATATGTCAATACAATGTAAAGTAAGGAGTTTCGAACCACGTACTTGATATATGGAACAATTTCATTATAATTATAGAGGATGTAAAAATGGGCCTTTTGTAGGTTGGCCATATTTATAAAATCGTAAAAGCCCGTGCACCAAACGCTCAAACATTTTCTCGAAATATAAAGCTCATTGGTTCTTCATCTTCGACATTAATAGCATAAACGTCTACATTTTTCTTCTCGCGAGTGAACCTTGTGTCAATATCATGTACATACATTAAGTAAAATGCAAGACATTCACTGTCAATGTATGCCTCAATGATTGAACCTTCAAATCGTGCCTTATTGCGCACATACCCCTTCAAAGTGGACAAGACCCTATGCATTTTACAAAGCATTATTCATTTGTAGACACAAAAAGGGAAAACAAAAAAGAACAAGAAAATCATGTGACCATTATAGAAGGACTTTATAATTTACCTCTCAATTGGGTACATCCAACAATATTGGACTGGTCCTCCAATTATGGCCTCCTTTAGTAAATCGATGGCTAGGTGGACCATTACATCGAAGAATGCTGGAAAAAATATTTTCTCCAACTTGCATAGTATGATCATTATATCATCCTTTAACCGTTCAAGTATGTTTACGCTCAATTTTTTCAAGCACAAATGTTGAAAAAAGATATCCAGTTCAATTAGCACCAAGCGAACATCTTGGTCAAGTGTCCATAAAGGAAAATAGGCAAAACCCATTGAAAAAGGACGTGATAGTCATGACTTTTCATTCCTAACATCTTCCCTTCCTTCGTGTTTATGCATCGAGCTATGTTCGATGCATATCCATTTGGGAACTTCACTGATTTCAACCATTCGAAGAATTTATTCTTGTCAACCTTCGAAAATGTGTAATAAGAGGATGGCATGAGAAGTTTTCCCCATCACGAAATAGGTGCAACTTAGGCCATATTCCCATGTCTTCCATATCCCAGCGAGCATTTTCGGTATCCTTTGTCTTCTCATTCATATCCGACAATGTACAAATGACATTCTCAAAAATGTTCTTTTCGATGTGCATGACATCCAAGTTATGGGGTAGTGGAAGATATTTCCAGTATGGCAACTCGAAAAAGATGCTTCTCTTTGTCTAATTCAACTCCCACTCAACACGTTTTCTTTTTCTACTGTTGGTGGTGTCCCAAATTTCACATCTCATATCAACATGAGCCGGTTTATCCCCACTTAGTTGCTTTGGAGGCAACCTTTGTTCAGGTTTTCCATTAAAGCTTTTGATGCCATGAGTCCTCCAAGGATGTCCAGGTCATAGAAAATGATGATGACACATAAAGTATAACTTGTGTCCATGCTTCAAGGATAAGGACCCAGTATATTTATTACAGACTAGGCATGGTAAGTAACCTTTTGTGCTCCAACCCGACAGGTTGCCGTAAGCGGAGAAATTGTTAATTGTCCACAACACTGCAACATGTATCTGAAATGTTGTCCCGGTTTCCACATCGAATGTCTCTACTCTTTTTTCCCATAGTTCTTTCAACTCGCCAATTAATGGACACAGATACACGTCAATATCATTACCAAGTGCCCTTAGTCCGTGAATAAGTAAAGACATATAATTGAAGGGTTCTTTCATACGTCGCCATGACAACATATTGTATGACATCATCATAACTGGCCATATACTATATGGGTTGTTCATGTTACTGAATGGATTGAACCCATCTGAAGCAATGCCAAGTATGATGTTGCGAGGATCACTAGAAAACCACAGATGTATTTTATCAAAATCGGCCCAGGCATCGAAGTCCACTGGATGGCTAAGGGTGTTTCCATCTTGAAGACATTTCTCTTGTTGCCATCTCATATCGGTAGCAATCTTTCTGCACATGTACAATCGTTGCAGACACGAGGCTAATGGACAATATTGCAAAACTTTTTGGGGGATCTTTTTACCCTTCTTTTGATTAGTTGTATACCTTGGTTCACCATATTCTGGGCACTTGTTCGTATTTTCTTGTTCACCATAAAAGAGTGCACAATCATACCTACACGTATGTATTAAAGTGTAACTGAGACCCAATTCACGCATGTATGTCTTCGCCTCATAAAAGGACTTCGAAAGTGTTTCACCATCACACAGGGCTGCCTTAATGAGACTTAAATGCATGTTGAATGCGCTCTGATATAACCCATGCTTTGTCCTTACATGAAGCAACTTTATCAAAAACTCTAATTTTGATAAATTTTTACAGTTTGGATATAGGGGCACTCATGCATCCCTCACAAGATTAGCAAATGGTTTACCAAGTTGATTGAACTTACTAGGATTGCAAGGTATGGTATTTACTAAAGTAGATTCATCACCAGTACGCGGCACACTGACATCATCCGTGTCCATTGCAATCCCCCTTTGCAAGTCATCTAACATTTCACATAACCCTTCTGAACGTTTATCACCACCTACCATATTTGCCCCCTTGTTTGCATCGTCCTCATCATCACTCCGAACTGTGTAATCTTCTCCCTAGAACACCCATGTTATGTAACTTTTCTCCATTCCAAAGTCTAAAAAATGTGTATGAACCAAATCAATGTGTTTGAATGTTATGTTTTGGCATTCATGCAAGGAAACCTTATTTTACTGGCTTTTTCCGCACAAGGACGCGCTAACTCTATGAAATCATGTACCCCTTTCACGTATTCGGGCAAAAACCTACCCCAAGCGTTCATCCAACTCTTATCCATGTTCATTAATTACCCTATAACATGTGCAAGTAAATGGTGTTGATTACATTCTCATAATGTTTATGACGCATGCATCGTGAATCCTATAATCGACCACCTTTTGTCTAAAGGGTATGGATCCTATCCCATTCAGGAATGTTGCATTTATGTTGCGATCAATCGCTCAAATTCCTTTGTCGTAGTCATTATAAATTTTGGCAGCACCTCCCCATGGCTCTCCAAGTACACGAGATGGGGGAAGTGAACATGTTGCTAGTTTTTCATCACTACTAAATTGTCACGACACCCCACTATGCACCCAGAGAACACAAGTAGAGACGTGCTCGAAATATATGATGACAATTGACAAAGCATAAACAATGACAACAATGTAAATACAACTTCTTGAACTATCCACAATGGACAATCCAAGAATGGTTGAAATACAAACATTACTAATCATAAGTGAAACAAATAATTAACATATTCAATTGATTATTAGTCAACATAGTATGACTAATAATCTATGACTAATAATCAGTTGAATTTCATTAATTGTTTTGTCTCACATGTACGATGAGGCATGAATGTATAGTAACCATTTTTGAACGGGTCTAAGCTTCAATGAACACAATAAATGATAGTAATTAATTTGGAAGTTTACTTCATATAGCATTTAATTAGCTTTTCCTAGGCACCGTATTTTATATTTTGTTGTTCCAAAGATTTTCTAACCGTACACAATCTCAAATGAATGCACAATAAGGATAAAAAAAAAAAGTGAACACTTATCTGTGTAAGTAACATCCACATAAATTCCAAAAATAGTTAGAAAAACGTAATGATATAGTGAAGCACAAAATACAGGTAGAAACCAAAAGCACCATGTATTTTCATTAATTTCAAAGGCAATACAATGTAGATAGACACATCGAAGCACGTGTGCAGCCATTCAAAAGCATGGTAAAACAAAATACACGCAAAAAAATAAAAGAAAAAGAAATAAAATAAAAGCAAAGGGTGCATGAGCATAGTATATGAACAAAATAGAAAGCGCATAAAAAGACCCCAAGCATCTAATCTATCCTAATTAGAGTCAGAATTAGAATCGGAATTGCATGAGCAAGGCAAGGTGGCTGCTACTCTAGTGGCGTCTCGGTTTCGTGCCATTTCCTCCAGAAGATGATGCAATTTAGGGGTAAGAAGGGAGGGTGGTGGTTTGCATGGCCTAAGGACCTGAGGCAACAACTCGGTAGGAATGTCCGTGGGAGGCGGAACCTCACAATCATACAACATGGTTGGCCTAATTGTACATAACAACACCATATGAGTGGGCATATCCTCTGTAAACCCTGGGGTAACATTCGAGGACTGCTTTCTAATGGGTGGCGCAACAGAACGTGCTGAGGAAAACTGCACATCCTTAAGAGTCACCCTTTGTCCTCTCATCTCATTCGAAACCCTTCCATGCTCACTCAGTATAGCATGACCCCTGGAAGAAGACTCTCCCCTTGGCAGGTGGTGAACCCTTTGCCGCTTGGCAGCGCATCGTGGCGAGTGGCTGTGCTTTGAGGCAGCCAGAGGCTTCATTTGTGGAGGCATTGGCCAGTAAAGATGAAACCCTACAATTTATGTTGAAAACAATTTATTTTTTTTCAGAGGGGCATACATAACAATAACATTACAAGAAAAATATTCACACCTATTAATTAGAAAAGCTCAACATAAATATAATTTTAAAACTCATTTTCTAAACCAAATAAAATCATTACGGATGGCTCAGGTGAGCGCTTCATTTTAATATATATATATATATATATATATATATATATATATATGATTATAATATATTAATTCATAATTAATAAGGTAAACATTCAAGTTGTTTAGGGTGAGTTTGATGCCCCTCTTTTGTCTTATCCTTTTTAAAAGATAAAGGTAGGTCTAACTTTTGGTATAATTTTTTTAGTTTCTAAAAATCAACTTTTACTTTTTTAGAAGTTACAAAATTAAAAATTGAAAAGCTAGAAGCTAACTTTTTTCACGAATAAATTATTTTTTCTATTATTGTCCTTAATTTTTTCTAATACTATAACACGGTCAATGTATTAATTATATTTTCTAAAAAGACCATATTCTTTCTAGTTATTATATACTTTTAAACACCTTACAAGTTTTTTCATCAAATACTCAAATCTAGCTTTTTCTTTCTAGTAGCTCCTTTTTCACAAGGAGACCAAACATTTTTAAAATGACTTCAATAAACTCACATTTACTATGAGAAATTGCTGCATTTGACATCTGTCAATGAGGTTTTGCATAAGATTGTAACAATTTGAGTAAATATGAGGTGTAATTCAACAGTGTAAAAAATTCTGATTGGTATAGCCTAATAATTCTCCCAATAAATAAAAAAAAAAAGGATAAATTATTTAACATGTCTATAAAGTTTTATTAAATTGTACTTTGTTTCTTAAAATTTAAATTAAGATAAATTAACAAAGTTTAACCTTTTGATTTTTGTTACGTGTTTGTTCATGGATTTTATTATGGTTGAAATTAAACTATAAACTTAAAGAATTCTAGGCTCCCCCTCCCCCAGCTCAAAAAAAAAATATAGTTTTTTTGTAGTGGTACATGGTTTTATTCTGGAAAAACTTTAACAAAATTTCGGTAGCATGTCGTCTATAAATTGGACATTTTTCAAAAAATTCCTGCACTAAAACTTGATAGATTCAAGCAAACAAATCACAATAATACACATCATGCAGATACCAATGAGTTTAAGCATGCAAGAACCTAAATCCACTACTAGCATGCAATTCACAATGTACTGCATCGACCATGCAGTTGGCGTTCAACACAAGCATGTATTTCAGTAGTTCAATTTACCATTCATATAACATAATACCTTCCACCAAAAAGGTTTAGTCATTCGACATTTCAATTTAAATTTTCAAAAGATTTCAAGTTCACACAGTTATAAATAAAACTTACCTTTGCTTCCTATTCATTAAATGGATGGGTCGAAAATGTCGTAATTCAATATAATTTAACCAAAAAAGTCTTAATTGTGTTTTTTTGGGCATTTTTTATGATGTAGGAACATGAGATTGGAATCATGCCCATACAGACTGGGCATTCTAAAGAAAGTAAATTCTGGGGACAATTCACAATATAAATAAGTTTGTATTCTCAAACTATCCAGGAAAGACAAAACCCTAAAATTTATGTTGAAAACAAAATTTTTTTAGAGGGTCATACTTAACAATAATATTACGAGAAAATATTCACCCATTTACTCTAGAATTTCTCTAGTGTTTCATATTGACTTCGAGTCTATACAATCTTTGGTGTGTGCTCAAGTTTGAATGTTGACAATTTAATATGGCATCATGATTTTTTACAAAACCAAGGTTTTACTATAATATACTAGTCATATTAAATATTCATATTCAATTAATATCAATGAAATTCATAAATCAGTTGAGCATTAGTCATTATACAACTAAAATTAATTTAGACATAAGACGTCCAATAAAATGTTGTGTCTAACATCTCAAATTTCAATTTTACTTAAAATTTCAAAAGTTTAAAGGCTATCATCCATATACTTCTCACAATAATCTTTATTTTCAATGGAAAAAAGGCTTTGTTAAGACAACAATATATTCTCATTAAATACAAACACTACTCCAATGTCACAAAAATAATATATAGCACTTCGTCACACACACATTATTAAATTATCAACATTCAAACTTGAGCACACACACACACACACACACATTGTCACACACACACATATATATATATAAGTAGACTATTAGCGGGCAATAGATTTCGTCACTAATTCACGCATTATTAAATTATCAACATTCAAACTTGAGCACACACACACACACACAAATATATATATATATATATATATATATATATATATATATAAGTAGACTATTAGCGGCTAATAGATTTCTTCACTAATAATTGAAAAATCGTTACTAATATATTGATGTCATCATTAGAGCAAGAAAATGTACGTTTAGTAACGAAAGTTTTAGTGATGAACTAGAAACCATCACTAATAATGCATTATTAGTGATGGATGTAATTTTTGTCACTAAATGTACATTATTAGTGATGATTTTTAGTTTGCTGTTAATACTTTAATAACATTTTTTGTAGTGATAAATGGAGGATGAGCTTTTTGAGTTTTTTTAGTGTGAAATTTAAGTTTGAACATGATGGTACAACTACTATTCATAAGGTATGAAATACAACTCGCATACTGGAGTTTATAATCTAATTTTCTTGAAGCTTTTCATCAAATTGATAACTGCATCTTTTAAGCTTATCCATTATAGAGTACCATTATGAATAATAAACATTTAAAGACTATAATTTAATTATGAAGCAAGGTTTGAAAAAATGAATCAACAAACAAATCTTGAATCCAGTGACAATTATTCTGGTGATGAATATGATTACACTTGGGGTACTTTTGCAATACCTATTTGTAGCGTACTAATTTGTATAAGTGTGCTTGTGCCATACTTTTTGTTATGTTAAACAAGAAAAGGAAAAAGAAAAAGAAGTTGTCTCCATCAATTCGAAAGAGGCAGGCAGCAGTACACCAAGGGATTTTAGTTTTAGCCTTAATGATTAAAACAAGCTTGTAAAACCCACCCTCAAATCATTATCAAAGGGGCAAATACGTCATTTGAAGGACACTAATCCTAGACATCGTGCCAGAAATTGAGACACAAACCATGCTCATTGAACACTTTATTACAACTCTAATATCCCATCTCAGTTCAAGACCATAATCATTTCATCTCTTTAGTTGGCAGACCAAAGAATTCAGATGGATTAATGGATATTGCATATATACGAATCATATGCACAAATATTTTTTGCACACTTACACACACACGCACACACTGCCACACACACACACACGGACACTGTCACACACACACACACACACACACACACACAAATTGGAAAAATAATTTATTAGTCTAATGAAATACTTAAAAAAATTTCATTTGCACTTATATTGACTAATACTTTGATTTTATCTTTCAATTACTTTTATTTTGAAATATTAATTGTGATCATTTTCATGTTTTATAAGGAGGATGGATCACAAGGGGCACTAAATAACAAAAGGGAGGAGGTTGAGTGTTCATGGTGGAGGAAGAGATGAAGGGGACGGTTTGTGAGGGAGGAGGATTTGAGTTGCATGTTTCGAGAAGTACTCCTTCCTTACAAGAAGTTGAACTTTCAATATGTTTGGTTTATGGAATCAAATGTGATAGGAAATGAATGCAATAAAAACTTGAATAGGGAGTTTTACCAAACTAAGTGAGAAATTCAATTCCATTCGTCTCGGTTTTCTATATCTATATACCAAACCTGTCTTTAATGCTTTAATTATCTTATAAAAGTTTTTACAAATTCTGTTATTTCCTATTAATTAATGTTTATTGTTTTGCTATTTTTTTTTTTTTTTCATTTTAGCATCTCTCTCACAATTTTGGAAGTGCCTCGAATGATTCCTACAAATGTTTCCAAGTGCATATATGTGAATCACCATTATTTTGTATCAAATATATACATCATTACAAATATATATATATATATATATATATATAATATTTTCTTGTCTATTGTAAACGATAATTTCAAGTATATATTTGCTAATACAAATTATAATTTCCTGAATAAAAAATATCAACTGACAAACTGATTTTAAGCTCTTTAAAGCAAGGAGAAACTTGAATAACTTGCTCTGGTGGTTGGTCTCCTTGGGAAAGGCGATGGGAACAGACTCGAGCATCAGCGACGGCAACAACCCCTAATTAGATGGAGATACTAAGAAAGAGACACCAGAGAGATTTAGAGATATGGAGAGACTAAGAGAGATAGACCGGAGAGATTGAGAGTACCTCAAAGGCCTCTGGTGGGTGTTCTCCTCAGCGAAGGCGATGGGAACGTACTTGAGCGTCAGCAGCGGCGGCAACCCCTGTTTCAGATGGAGAGACTGAAAGAGAGAGAGACCAGAGAGATTGAGAGAGATTGAGAGATGGAGAGAGAGAGAGAGAGAGAGAGAGAGATTTAGGACAGATTTTTTTTTACTAATAGTGTTTAACAATTTTTTTTATTTTTTAAAATAACATAAGTATTAGTGATAGATTTAGGAACCATCACTAATAACAGGCTAATAGCAACGAATTGCAAAAATTTGTCAATACCATGAAATAATTTTATTTTATTTATTTTTTAAAATAAAAGATGTATTAGTGATAGTTCCAAATCCATCACTAATAAGGGGCTAATAGTGATAAATCACCAAATCCGTCACTAATGAGGGGCTAATGGTGACGAATCAACAAATCCGTCACTAATGAGGGGCTAATACTGACGAATCAACAAATTCGTCACTAACGCTATGAAATAATTTTTTTTAACTAATAAAAGTATTAGTGATAGTTCCCAAATCTGTCAATAATACTATGAAATAAACTCTTTTTTTATTTTTATTTTTTGAATAAAAGAAGCATTAGTGACGGTTTGTGCATCCATCACTAATAAGGGGACAATGGTGACGTATCACCAAATCCGTCACTAGTACTATGAAATATATTTTTTTTTTTTTATAAATAAAGAATTATTAGTGACGATTTGTAGATCTGTCAATAAAAATGGGATAATAGCAACGAATCTCCACATTCGTCACTACTACTATGAAATAAACTTTTTTTATATTTTTTAAATAATAGAAGTATTAGTGACGGTTCCCAAATCTAACACTAACATGATGATAATAGTGATGAATCACCAAATCCGTCACTAATATTATGAAATAAAATATTTTATTTTTTAATTAAAAGAAATATTAGTGACGGTTCGCAAATCCGTTACTAATATTGTGAAATAATTTTTTCTTTGTTTTTTAAAATAATATTAGTAACATTTATCAGTCGTCACTAATAAATTTGTTTTAGTGATGAATTGAATTCGTCACTCATACATCAGAAATCGTCGCTAATATTTTCCTGGAATAATTTCTACGCGAAAAATGTTTTCCCGTGACATTTTCCCATTTTTAGTAACGAATGTATTAATGACGGTTTCAAATCCGTCACCAATACTTCACTATTAGTGATGGTCGCTAAAACCGTCACTAATACCCACTTTTAGTGATGAAATTAAATCCGTTACTAATAGTTTCATCACTAAAAACGAGGATTTTTGCAGTGAGGGAAAAAAATGTATAATACATAAAAAGAAATTTCAAAGAAGAAAATTCCAGTCCCTCCATTCCCAGGTTGCCACCTGGCCAAGGTGGAGATATTCCCCAAGTCACATGAGCACCAAAAGTTTATGGAATTAGTTTGTTAGTTGGAAATGCAGAAAATATAATAAAAAACGCAAGAAATAAATTCATAGGTGCATAACATAAGAAATATTCCCTGCCATGGTTTGTTAGAGGGGAAATTTGTTAAGAAAATTGGCGCCATATCCGTCCCTTAGACTCCCTATAAATAAGGAGTCTCGCCCTATAGCAACAACACGAAGAGACATAGTGACACCCTGCAAGAATTGAGAGAGAGAGAGAGAGAGAGAGAGAGAGAGAGAGAGAGAGAGAGAGAGAGAATTAGAAAGAAAGGGCAGGAATACTCTGCAAAGATTAGAAAAAAAAGAGAATTAAAGAAAGGGAAACCCAACAGAATTAAGAAGAGGTCTAGAGTATAGAGAAGCTTCATAACAATAAGGGAGAATTCTGTGGAATTTGGAGCTCAAGGAGATACTCACTCAGAACGGGAGACAAGCAGCACCCTAGAGTTAGAAGTAGAGCTTGACCCTTTGATTCGTGAACTCTCAGACACAAAAACTAGGTAGAAGAAGACTGGAGGAGAGGAGAAAAGAAGGTAAAATATGAAACCCTCATTCCCATTTCAATTGAATCATGCAATGTTGGTGTGTGAATTTGAATGCAGAGATATCTCCTAGGATTGTAGGTTCATACTTGAACTTGAGATGAGCATTAAACTAGACCATCCCCCAACCTCCTAGACTCGAAGCCTACCCTCTATGTCCTAGCCTAAACTCGAGTTTGAACCCACACCCGAGATCTGTATTCTGTTCAAAACCCGAACCCACAATTCAACCTAGGTCTTATTTTAAAGTTAACCTTGAGCCAGTCCACTTTGAAACTCACCCATACCTTTTCTTTTTTAAAAAAAATTAATCCTGGGCCTAGCCCTTTAAAGTACCCAGCCCAGCTATTAGAATTGGTGTATTCCCAAAAGGGGGGGGGGAATTGGAGTTTTAAACTTTTCTCCTAGGTTAAGTCAGAAATCAATATGATTTGGTAACCTAGGGTCTTTCTATACAATTCTAAATGTGCCAATAAATAAAATATGCGAAATTTAAATCATTCACATCATTCATACCATAACATACACATGCGGTAAATATAAAGTGTTAAAATGTAAACAGACGCACGATATGTTATCGGGGTTCGGCCAACTGTGCTTACGTCCCTCCCTTTAGCTTGCAAGCCCGAGGATTCCACTAAAGGCTCACTTAAGGGTGGAGCGACACCGATTACAACTAGGTCAATTAGCACAGGACTAACCTTAACCTTTACAACCAAATCAATTCAAGGAGCTAACCTCAACCAACACGCCTTAACACGATGGCGCACCTAACTTTCCTAATTGGGTCTAAGCCAATTCGGGACTATTTCAAAGGGCTATTCTCCCTCTTCAGGCCCATGCTTGGAAATACAACAGTATATTCACAATCAAGAATAATGGTATAGTGATTGTGCTTTCAAGTAAAGCAGATGTGTACCTAGATACGCTCACTCACATACACCACCAGCATGAAATAATATGTAAGCTCAGTGTGGTCTAATATTTCAACTCTCAAATATATTTTCTATCAGTGTAATGAGTACGTGAGAGTGTCAACCAGTATAATCTTTGTATCACAATATGTGTTCAATCTAACAACTCACACAAAGACACTAGCTAAACAATATATATATATATATATATATATATATATGTTTCAATCAGAAGATTTTCTCAATCGTATGATGCTCTAGTGATGTATATGTTTGGTTTGCAAAATGTTATTCAATCTTTCTATTCAGAAAATAATATGTGAGTTAATGAATATTGCAAAAAAGATTAATATCACATAAACAAATATCTTCTCAAGAAAATATGTTCAAATAAATAAACCAAGATATTTGAGAATGCTTTTGAAAATATTTTTGCAACCCAAAAACAAATACAAGCTTTCTAAGATATTGCAACACAAATGAAATACTTAGAAGCATAGGTAAGTCTTCTTAGGATAGGCTTATGAACAAAGTCCTCTGAGAACACTTAGGTTTAGCTCTCATTAAAAATCAAATCAATCTTACACGAATAGGAGAGCAAACCTATTAAAACAAAACACTCAATCCACTTATAGAGGTTTTAAGCAATCGAAGAGGGTAAGTATGAGTGATTTGAGTATGAAAAATAGTAGTAAAATATATTTGGCTTGAGAGATAACTTTTAATTGGGTTCACTGATCTCTGCCCTAATTTTCCCAAATGAAGGGGTATTTATAGAGACCCCATGAATTATGACCGTTGGGGGCAAGGCTATTATTATTAGGAAAGATTAATGATACTTAAATTATTTTAACCCTATTAAAAATAAGTTAACCACGGTAAAATAGAAAGGCAACTCGAGAGTCCCAGTCAACCAGAACCATTTCGGTCGACCCAAGCTCATATGGTTCGGTCGACCGAGCTAGAAATAAACTGCCTAGGTCGATCGAACGGACGAGTATGTTTGCGGTGATTTTTTCAAATCAGCGAGATTCGGTCGACCGATATGAAAATGAACTAACTGGTCGGTCGACCAGAATGACAATTTTTCAAAATCAGCGTAATTCGGTCGACCAGGGCTAGAATGAACTAAGGTGGTCAGTCGACCAGACCGTTGCGACAACTTCTGAGGACTCTCGGTTGACCATAGCGTTGGAGTACATTTTTCTCTCGGTTGACCACGAAGTCAAAATGTTGACTTCAGGAGGTTTCGGTCGATCGGGGCCACTTGAACTACAATAATTCGATTGACCGGGACATGGTCAACCGTTGACCCAGACCTTGGTTCGGTCGACCAGGCTACAAATGAACTATAAGGGTCGGTCGATCGAAGTTACACATTTTGTGCATTTCAATCTTATTTCAATCATTCAATCGCCCTAATCAAATAATCAAACATGTGTATGCATGAGTGAGTGTCCTATAGTCATTTCTAGGTCCTTTTAAAGACACCGAAAAAATCCAGGGTCGGTTGACTAAAGGTCGATTGAAGGGTGTTCCCTAAGGTCATTTTCATTTTGAGCTTACACATTACATCATGCAGGTGATGCATGCAATTATTACAATCAAAGCCCTATTTGCTATTACAGACCCTTTAAATGATAATGAAATAAAGTACAACATGTATTAGGTCTTCCAACTTTAAGCTTTCATATGCCATCAATATATCTGCTAATATAGACCTGCATATGAACTAGATATCCATTAAATACATAAGTATTTGTCATTATCAAAACAAGATATGACCCATGGGGTCAACACCAGCTCCGTTTTAAACTTTAAAAAGCCCATGCCCATTGTAACGACTTGAAAAAATTAATTAATAAAAATAATAAAAGAATAGAAAAGGGAAGAAAAAGAAATATTTTAAAGGGTCTCAGCGAGAAATCATTGATGAACCAACTGGTCTCACTGACGAGTGTTTTACCTTGGCTCGTCGGTGAGGGCACATGGCTCGTCGACAAGGAGTTACCGAGAGGGGTTTTCATATTACTGAAATTCGTCGACGAGTTTCCAGTTGCATCCACGAACGATGTTCTTGAACTCGTCGATGAGTCCACATGTCTCGTTGACGAATCCCTGCCTATAAATAGAGATTCCTTTCATTTTCAGCGAGAGAATTTTGCATGTAGCCTCTCTCTCTCTCTCTCTCTCTCTCTCTCTCTCTCTCTCCAGAAAAATGGCCTTCCCACCTTCTCTCTAGGTTTTTTGCCCCGTTTCTCCTCAATTAGACGATCGGAAGCTACCACGAAACTCTTGGAAATATTCTCTGCAACATAGGTGGAGTAGAATTTTGATTTGAGAAGTTTGTGAAACATCCCAAAATCAGTGTAAGTGAGTTATTTTAGAATTTTCTTAATAAATATAATTATTTGGAGCCTAACAAGTATTAAATCGGTATTTTTCTAAGATTTGAGTAAGTTGAGATTTTTGGAATATAGGGTCTTATTTTGTTCGGTTTAGTTAGGAATCCCGAGGAACAGGTATGGGGAAATATTTTATAACAGCATTTTTATCAATTTTAAACCGGCCAATTTCAGGTATAAACTCTACATATTTAGGTATAATTTTCTGAAATGTGTAGGTATTGAAAATACTATTTTTGAATATATAATATATTGGGAAAAAATGTGTGGCATGAAAAAAGCTTTGAAAATTAAATGGTTGCAAGTACTATGGGACGATGATTTATTGTGTGACTATGAATACTGTTTAGGTTGCGAATTCTATTTAGTTGAAAATATTGGTTGATTGTGGATACTGTTTGATTTTGTATACTACGGTAGATGTGTGGATGTGTTTAAGTCGTCGGTTTAATATTGATTTGGGTTATGGTTCATATAAATTGCCATATAGCATTGGCAGTGGTGTGAGGAGGTCGTTATATTGTACCTGATATAACCATCATATAACATTGGCAGTGGTATGAGGAGGTCATTATATGGGCATTTATATTGGGGGGTAAAACATTGACAATGCTATAAGGAGTTTGTTTTACCTATTTACCATGAACAGGGTGGTATGTGTTGTAATCTATGTGACGGTTAGTCATGTGTGGATATGTATGTTGTATGTATGATAGTCCTGTGTGGACTAGTCCTATGTGGACCAGTCTTGTGTGGACGTATGTGTTGTGTGTACTGGAGTTCTATGTGGACGCTGCATTCTGTGTGGATATGGACCATGCATGGGTGAGAAAGGATAATGTGAATATCCTGGGTGGATTGGTTGTGGTATGCGTATATGTGTGAAACTCTATGATATGACGGCATGGGATATGTGCAACTTTAATTACATGAGTATTTATGGTAAAATTAAATTCTCCACCCGAGGGTTTGCTGAGGAAGGTGAGTACTCTGGTAATTATTTGTGGATACTAGAGTAGAGGGAAGCCACTTGTATGGGTGGGTGACCTTCCCTATTCTCAGAGACTTTACTTGGATACATAACCTGAGGGCTTACTAAGAAAGGTGAGTGGCCTGTGTGTTAGCACTAGAGCTAAGGGAATTTACTTGTATGGGCAGGTAGACTTCCCTATTCTAAAAAATTATCAGTAAAAATAATTATGTATGTGTGTGTGTGATTGAGTGGCAGAGAAGTTGACAATGGTGTGATTATGAATGCATTTTCTTGGCTGCTATTGGTGGTGTAACGTAATTGTACGTATATTTTGTAATTACATATTAAACACTTTAGCCACACACTGTTGTAACTTATTTCTTCATTATTGGGAGGTGTCTCACCCCGTCAATTTATCAATCTTTTCAGGTTTTCCAGGTGATCGAGCTTAGAAAGCTCCAGGGTAGGGTAGTTTTGTGAGTAAATAAAAAGAACGGATATGTGTAGCTTTATGTTTAATTATTATGGTCATGTAATATGGAGAATGTGGTTGTACTTTATGGGTTTGCATATGTGAATATAAAACTATGGTATTTCGTTGAGGTTATTTAATTGAATTCCGTTGCGTGAATGGTATCAGAGACACGTGTTTGGTCTTTTAACACTTCGGGCCAGCGTGGTGGGTTCGGGATGTTACAGTTGATATCAAAGCATAATGGTCTTGTGGACTTTAGAAGGATTAATACCAGAGTATAAGTTTGAGTTAAATAAAGGTAGGAATAGGTAGATTATGGTGTTGAAAAAAGTTTGAGTTTGTTTCATAGCCTGAAGGAAGAAATCCCCTGATGGAATTCTGTGATATTCTGAATCAATCGACGGTTTCAGAAAACCACGATAAATCCATCCACGGTGATGTTTCCAAGCAGAGTACCTAAAATTTGGAATTTGAATTTGAAGGTTAAGATGATTGCGGATAATTCGATGTTGGATATTTAATTGAAGATTTGGATATTAAATTAGTTTCATGTTTTATGATTATGTTAGATATATTAAGATGTGGAGATTCGAAATTGCCTCTATTGTACATTTATATTCAGGGATGGGTCCTATAGGCAAAGGCATAGATGAAGGAGGAGGAAGCGAGTTGGGAGCTTCTAGCGGGGATGAGATTGACGCCTATCGACTATTACAAGGAATAGCTCGTCAGGTTAGGGAATAGATGAGATGAGACTTCGAGGGATCAAGCTACCCACCTCTGCACCAGGGTTGCATGATTAACCAATTCACCCATTTTAAACCCTCTTCTTTTGAGGGTGGTACTGACCCAATCAAGGTTGAGACATGGATGCAAGAGATGGAAAAGATAATGGTAGTGTTGAACTGCAACGAGGAACAAAAGGTTCTTTTCGCCACCTTCAAGCTAGCCGGAGAAACTAATTGGTCTTTACACGTAGTGAAACTGTTGGAAGAACAGCGAGTGATACCTATAGCAATGACCTGGGGTCGTTTCAAGTAGGTGTTCTATGACTGATACTTTCCCGCCCCCACCAGAAATGCAAAGGCGGCGGAATTTTTCAACCAGACTCAGGGGCGCCTCATTGTTCATCATTATGCTGCTAAATTTCTAGAACTATCTCACTTTACACCTTTTATGGCTCTAGATGAATACAAAAAAAGTGAGGTGGTTTGAAAGGGTACTGAATCAGAGGGTTCACAAGCATATGGCATGTTTACAGATTCAGGATTTTGCAGAATTGGAGGAAAAAGCTACTGTTGCAGAGTCAAGTCTACAAAGAGGTGCAAAGGCATCAGAATGAAGGAAAAGGGTTGCGTCTCCTCGTTCCCAATAAAATTTCAAACAAGGGTCATGGAAGGGAGATAGAGATGCTGCAGGTCAAGGGTCAGAAGGAATGACCCCGGACGATAAGGCGATTTGTCATGCCCCCACTACCTTATATGTAACTAGCTACATTGGGGAGAATGCCGGAGTATGGGTGTCGTGTGCTACAGATGCGGAAAATATGGTCATATAGCTTAGGAATGTCGAGAACCACCGAATAATGCACCAGCTACAAATCAGAATCAGAGGAACAACCCAATGCCTTGCAACGGTGGTGCCCAGACACGTGTCTATATGTTTGGTACACCTGAGGAGGAAAACACAAAAGGCACATGTAATGTGTCTACGTTACCATGAGTATTAATGTTATTTGACTTTGCATGATTTGATGTTGCATATGTTTGAATTGTTTGAAATTTGTAAATGTGGTTAGCTAGCTTATCAGGTGTGTAAATGAGTAATTAACGAATTACAAGGATGGAATTCTTTTAAGAAGGGAAAAATGTAACAACTTGGAAAAATTAATTAATAAAAATAATAAAATAATAGAAAAGGGAAGAAAAATAAGTTTTTTAAAGGGTCAGCAAGAAATCGTCGATGAACCAACTGGTCTCATTGAAGAGTGTTCTACCTTGGCTCGTCGACGATGGCACATGTCTCGTTGATGAAGAGTTACTGAGAGGGGTTTTCATATTACTGAAGTTTGTCAACGAGTTTCCAGTTTCGTCCACAAACGGTGTTCTTGAACTCGTAGACAAGTCCACGTGTCTCATCGACGAATCCCTGCCTATAAATAGAGATTCCTTTCATTTTCACTGAGAAAATTCTGCTGACTCACTCAAAAAATGAGCAGCTCGGAAGCTATCCCAAGTATAGGAGTTCTGTCGTGTAATATTAAGCCCAAGGGCTAGATCGTCTCCTCAGGGAATGCATTTTAATCTCAGATTTTACGTTCTCCCAATCAAAATTAAAAATGCACTAAACTCAGTTCAGATTCGGGTTTTTCGAGATTTTGAGGATTTAAACAAAAAGTTAAATTAAAGTCCTAAAACTAGCATGCTTCAATTTAAAGAGTACGTAGGAATGGAAACTCTAATCTACCTAAGGGAACATTGAAACACGCGCTCATTAAAAATAGTAACATTGATCATGGAATTAAAGCACATAATGGAAACTCAATTAGACACAAACGCACATACTAAAATCGAACCTTTAACAAAACTACAAAGATTAAATCAAGCATCATATTTTAAACGCAAACACAAACTCAACGAGAATTCAAAACACACAAACAATACGGAGCGCGATAAAAATATAAACTTAAATAAAATGGACCCTAACTAAACCGGAACTCAACAAAAAGATTAAACTTTCTTGAAAAAAACAACTAATTAAATTCTTTAAAACAAAGAGAAAAAAAACACTTTTATTAACCCAAACTTAATCCGATCAAACAAATAACTTAAATAACAAAAACTAAATACTAAAGCAAAACACACTAACATCATATTAATATTCAGTCAAATACTAATTAAAGAACAAAAGGTAGAGAAGCAAAACTTCATAACTTGATAACTTAAAAATTAGAATAATAATCAACTACATAAAAATTTAAGAGAGAGAGAAACAGAGAGTGGGGGAAAACAAAAGATAAAATAAAAGAGAGAGAGCAGGGGAGGCTGTGCTGTTGCTGCTGTGATGGAGGTACTCCGGTGGGCTGCTGTGTTGCTGGTGTTCCAGCTGGAGGTTGTGCTATTGCTGCTGTGGCACTGCGTCACGGGTTGCAGCAGAGGGGCTGCTGTTTGCAACAGAGAATGACTCGGGTCCTGCTGTGCTCCTAGATGGTGTGGATTCAGGCTGGATGTGCTGGAAATTGGCCGAGATTGCTGTGATTGAGAGGCAGAGGGGCTGAGCAAGATGGAAAAACGAAGAGAAAAATAGGGAGAGAAACAGGGGAAGAGAAGGAGAGATTGAGGGAGAGAAAGTAATGGGAAGAGAAGAAGAGATTGAAAAAAAACAAAGCCAACTAAAGAAGAAGAAGAAGAAGAAGAAGAAGAAGAAGAGGAAGAGGAGAGGAGAGCTTGGTGTGTAGGGCACACGCTGGGAAAGAGGGGAAGATAAGAATAAATAGAGATTGGGGAAGAAAGCCCTAGACCCGGATTAGAGATTTGACCCATTTAGAGGACCCGAATTATTATATTTTTTTTGTTCTCTGTTCATTGCAAATTCTGCTCTTCTAGAACCCGTATCTCACAAAACTCAAAACACAAAAGTTGTAGATGATCCTTTTCTCTTTCTCTAAAAATTTGAATAGTCTCAATTGAAGCTCGGACGGAAAAGTTATGCATAAAATACGAATAGGTGTCGGTTTTGGTTCCCGGGAATTTTCCTGCGACAAAAAATTACCAAAACTTCATAAATAGTGCAATAAAGTTCAAGAATGATGATTTTGGCACTTTATTAAAATATTGGATAATTTTGGACATTTAATTAAAAATATAAATGGTAAAGCCCGGGTTAAGCGTCCAATTACGCAGTTTTGACGCGTAATCATCTGCATATAGCCTCTCTCTCTCTCTCTCTCTATAGAAAAATGGCCTTCCCACCTTCTCTCTAGGTTTTTGGCCATGTTTCTCCTCTGTTCGATAATCGGAAGCTACCATGAGACTCTTGGGAAGATTCCTTACAACATAGGCGGAGAAGAATTTCGATTTTAGAAGTTTGGGAAACATCCCAAAATTAGGGTAAGTGAGTTATTTTGGATAAATATAATTATTTGGAACCTAGGTAATTTGGGATTTTTGGAATACAAGGTCTCGTTTTGTTCAGTTTACGCAGGAATCTTGAGGAACATGTAAGAGGAAATATTTTATAACATTATTTTTTTTAGTTTTAAATCAACTAATTTTGGGTAAAAACTATACATATTTAGGTGTAATTTTCTGAACTGTGCAAGTATTGAAAATACTGTTTTTGAATATATAATATATTGAGAAAAATTGTGTGGCATGAAAATAGCATTGAAAATTAAATGGTTGTGAGTACTATGGGACGATGATTTATCATGTGATTGTGAATACTATTTGGGCTACAAATTCTATTTGGTTGAAAATATTGGTTGATTGTGGATACTGTTTGATTATGTATACTGTGGTAGATGTGTGGATGTGTTTGAGTTATTGGTTTAATATTGATTTGTGTTGTGGTTCACATAAATTGCCATATAGCGTTGGCAGTTGTATGAGGAGGTCGTTGTATCGTACTTGATATAACAGTCATATAACGTTGGAAATGGTATCAGGAGGTCGTTATATGGGCGTTCATATTGGGGTGTAAAACATTGGTAGTGGTATGAGGAGTTTGTTTTACCTATTTACCATGAACAGGGTGGTATGTGTTGTAATCTGTGTGATGATTAGTCTTGTGTGGACATGTATGTTGTATGTATGATAGTCCTATGTGGACCAGTCCTATGTCGATGTGTATGTTGTGTGTACTAGAGTCTTGTGTGGATGTTGCATTCTGTGTGTATATGGACCCTATGTGGGCGAGAATGGATAATGTGAATATCCTGGGTGGATTGGTTGTGGTATGCGTATACGTGTGAAACTCTGTGATATGACGACATTGGATATGTTTAACTTTAATTACATAATTATTTATGGTAAAGTTACATTCTCCACCCGAGGGCTTGCTGAGGAAGGCGAGTACTCTGGTAATTATTTGTGGATACCAGATTGGAGGGAAACCACTTGTATGGGTAAGAGACCTTCCCTATTCTCGGAGACTTTACTTGGATACATAACCTGAGGGCTTTCTCAGAAAGGTGAGAGCCCTAGTGTTAGCACTAGAGCAGAGGGAATCTACTTGTATGGACGGGTAGACTTCCCTATTCTATAAAATTATCAGTAAAAATAATTATGTATGTGTGTATGTGATTGGGTGATAGAGAAGTTGACAATGGTGTGATTATGAATGTGTCTTCTTAGCCGCTATTGGTGGTGTAATATAATTATGTGTATATTTTGTAATGATATATTAAACACTTTAGCCACACATTATTGTAACTTATTTCTTCTTTATTGAGAGGTGTCTCACCTCGTCGATTTATTAATATTTTCAAGTTTTCCAGGTGATTGAGCTTAGAAACCTCTAGGCCGGGGTAATTTTTTGAGTAAATAAAATTAACGTATATGTATAGTTTTATGTTTAATTATTCTGGTTATGTAATATGGAGAATGTGGTTGTACTTTATGGGTTTGCATATGTGAATGTAGAACTATGGTATTTCGTTGAGGTTATTTTATTTAATTATGCTGCGTGAATAGTATCAGTGACATGTGATTTGGTCTCTTAACACTTGGGGCCCACGTGGCGGGTTTGGGGTGTTACAGTTGATATAAGAGCATAGCGGTCTTGTAGACTTTGGGAGGATTAATACCAGAGTATAGGTTTGAGTTTAATAAAGGTAGGAATGGGTAGATTAGGGTGTTGACAAAAGTTTGAGTTTGTTTCGTAGCTTGAAGGCAAAAATCCCCTGACGGATTTCTGTGATTTTCTGAATCAGTCGACGGTTTCTAAAAACCATGGTAAATCCATCGACGATGATGTTTCCAAGCAGAGTAACTGAAATTTGGAATTTGAATTTGAAGGTTAAGATGATTGTAGATAATTGATGTTGGATATTTAATTGAAGATTTGGATATTAAATTAGTTTCATGTTTTATGATTATGTTAGATATATTAATATGTGGAGATTTAAATTGCCTCTATTGTATATTTATATTCAGGGATGGATCCTAGAGGCAAAGGCATAGATGAAGGAGGAGGAAGCGAGTTGGGAGCTTCCAACGAGGATGATACTGACACCTATCGACTATTACAAGGAATAGCTCGTCAGGTTAGGGAAGAGATGAGTCGAGACTTCAGGGGATCAAGCTACCCACCTCTGCACCAGGGTTGCACGATTGACCAATTCACCCATTTGAAACCCTCATCTTTTGAGGGAGGTACTGACCCGATCAAGGCTGAGATGTCGATGCAAGAGATGGAATAGATAATGGTAGTGCTGAACTACACTGAGGAACAAAAGGTTCTTTTTGCCACCTTCAAGCTAGCCAGAGAAGCTGAATGGTGGTGGCACGCAATTAAACCGTTGGAAGAACGGCAAGTGATTCCTATAGCAATGACCTGGAGTCGTTTTAAAAAAGTCTTCTACGATTGATACTTTCTCGCCCCCACCAGAAATGCAAAGGCGGAGAAATTTTTCAACCAAACTCAGGGGTGCCTCACTGTTCAGCAGTATGCTGCTAAATTTTTGGAACTATCTCACTTTGCACCTTCTATGGTTCCAAATGAATAACAAAAGGTGAGGTGGTTTGAAAGGGGATTGAATTAGAGGATTCACGAGCATATGGCATGTTTACAGATTCCGGATTTTGCAGAATTGGTGGAGAAAGCTACTATTGTAGAGTTAAGTCTACAAAGAGGTGTAGAGGCATCAGAACGAAGGAAAAGGGTTGTGTCTCCTCGTTCCCAAGAAAATGTCAGACAAGCGTCATGGATAGGAGATAGAGATGTTGCAGTTCAAGGTTCGGAAAGGAATGACCGAGGACGACATGGCAATTCGTCACGCCCCTACTGCCCTAGATGTAACCAGTTACATTGGGGAGAATGCCGGAGTATGGGTGTCGTGTGTTACAGATGCGAAAAATATGCTTATATAGCTCAGAAATGTCGAGAACCACCGAACAATGCACCAGCTCCGAATCAGAATCAGAGGAATAACCCAGTGCCTTGCGACGGTGGTGCCCCGACACGTGTTTATATGTTACGTACACCTGAGGAGGACCACACAAAAGGTGCATGAAATGTGTCTACATTACCATGAGTATTAATGTTGTTTGACTTTGCATGATTTGATGTTGCATATGTTTGAATTGTTTGAAATTTGTAAATGCGGTTAGCAAGCTTATCAGGTGTTTAAATGGGTAATTAACGAATTTCGAGTATGAAATTCTTTTAAGGAGGGGAGAATCTAACAACTTGGAAAAATTAATTATTAAGAATAATAAAATAATAGAAAAGGGAAGAAAAAGCAATATTTTAAAGTTAGCAAGAAATCGTCGACGAACCAACTGGTCTCATTGACGAGTGTTCTACCTTGGCTCGTCAATGAGAGCACATGTCTCGTTGACGAGGAGTTACTGAGAGGGGATTTCATATTACTAAAATTCATCAATGAGTTTCTAGTTTCGTCCACGAACGGTGTTCTTAAACTCGTCGACGAGTCTACGTGTCTCATCGACGAATCCCTACCTATAAATAGTGATTCCTTTCATTTTTAGCAAGAGAATTCTGCATATAGCCTCTCTCTCTCTCTCTAGAAAAATGGCCCTCCCACCTTCTCTCTAGGTTTTTGGCTCTGTTTCTCCTCGGTTTGATAATCGGAAGCTTCCACGAGACTCTTGGGAAGATTCTCTGCAACAACAATGGAGAAGAATTTCGATTTGAGATGTTTGGGAAACATCCCAAAATCAAGGTAAGTGAGTTATTTTGGATAAATATAATTATTTGGTGCCTAGGAAGTATTAAATGGGCATTTTGCTAAGATTTGAGTAATTTGGGAATTTTGGAATACATGGTCTCGTTTTGTTCGGTTTAGGCAAAAACCTCGAGGAATAGGTAAGGGGAAATATTTTATAACAACATTTTTATTAATTTTAAACCAACTAATTTTAGGTATAAACTATACATGTTTAGGTATAATTTTTTGACCTGTGCAGGTATTTAAAATACTGTTTTTGACTATATAATGTATTGGGAAAAATTGTGTGGCATGAAAATAGCTTTGAAAATTAAATGGTTGTGAGTACTATGAGATGATGATTTATCGTGTGATTGTGAATACTATTTGGGCTACGAATTCTATTTGGTTGAAAATATTGGTTGGTTGTGGATACTGTTTGATTGTGTATACTGCGGTAGATGTCTGGATGTGTTTGAGTGGTTGGTTTAATATTGATTTTGTGTTGTGGTTCATGTAAATTTCCATATAGCGTTGGTAGTGGTATGAGGAGGTCGTTGTATCGTACCTGAAATAACTATCATATAACGTTGGTAGTGGTATCAGAAGGTCGTTATATTGGCATTTATATTGGGGGGTAAAACATTGGCAGTGGTATGAGGATTTTTTTTTACCTATTTACCATGAACAGGATCGTATGTGTTGTAATTTGTGTGGTGTTTAGTCTTATGGGACATGAATGTTGTATGTATAATTGTCCTATGTGGACCAGTCCTGTGTGGATGTGTATGTTGTGTGTACTAGAGTCCTGTGTGGACGTTGCACTCTGTGTGGATATGGACCCTGTGTGGGTGAAAATGGATAATGTGAATATCTTGTGTGGATTGGTTGTGGTATGCGTATATGTGTGAAACTTTATGATATGATGGCATTGGATATATGTAACTTTAATTACATGATTAGTTATGGTAAAGTTAAATTATCCACTCGAGGGCATGCTGAGGAAGGCGAGTACTCTGGTAATTATTTATGGATACTAGAGTAGAGGGAAGCCACTTGTATGGGCGGGTGACCTTCCCTATTTTTGGAGACTTTACATGGATACATAGCCTGAGGGCTTACTGAGAAAGGTGAGTGCCCTGGTGTTAGCACTAGAGTAGAGGGAATCTACTTGTATGGGCAGGTAGACTTCCCTATTCTCGGAAATTATCAGTAAAAATAATTATGTATATGTGTATGTGATTGGGTGACAGAGAAGTTCACAATGGTGTGATTATGAATGTGTCTTCTTGGCCGCTATTGGTGGTGTAATATAATTGTATGTATATTTTGTAATTATATATTAAACACTTTAGCCACACACTGTTGTAGCTTAGTTCTTCATTATTGAAAGGTGTCTCAAACCGTCGATTTATTAATATTTTCAGATTTTCCAGGTGATCATGCTTAGAAAGCTCCAGGGCGGGGTAGTTTTGTGAGTAAATAAAAAAAACGGATATGTATAGTTTTATGTTTAATTATTCTTGTCATGTAATATGGAGAATGTTGTTGTACTTTACGGGTTTGCATATGTGAATATAGAACTATGGTATTTCGTTGAGGTTATTTAATTTAATTTTGCTGCGTGAATGGTATTAGAGATGTGTGTTTGGTCTCTTAACACTCTCGACCCCACGTGGCGCATCCGGGGCATTACACCCATGTTTCAAATACATCGGGCCTCACCTTCATTTCAAAATACCCAGGCCTAGTAACAAGTTTTTAATAGTAACCCGGCCCATAGCCCTTTTGAAAACTAATCAAGCCCATTCTAAAAATGAACCATCTCATTTTGAAAATAAACTCCTGGCCCATTCTTACACTGTTAAGCCTCGAAGCCAATTTTTAAAATTTTAACCAGAAGCCCATTTTTTAAAATTTTAACGCTCAAGCCCATTTTTTTTTTTTTTAAATCACCCAACCCAAGCCCTGTGTTTTAAAATTTTTTTTTACTCCAAGCCTTTTGAAAATGACCGACCCCACCAACTATTTTTAAAATAACCCTTTAACTAATCCAACCCACAAGTTTTAAAAGCTCATTCCCATTTCAATCTCAAGCCCATTCGAACCCGCAGCTCATTTAAACTTACACGTGACCCCAAGGCCAGCACATGACAGAACCCCTGTGACCCACTTCGGTGTACTTGAGTCACACAAGTTCACCTGGGTTGACTCATGTAAGTCAACCCATACCCACTCACTGGGTGAAGACGAGTTGACTCATCTTCATCCATGACCCAAAAAGCTAAACCCTAACTTTCAAATCTAAAACCCTAATCCAAATTTTGTACTAGAATCACAACAACACCAGCACACCACTCACAATCACACATTACCAATAAAATTCAAAATATATCTATAACAAAAAATAAAATAAAAAATTATCAAAAAATTGAAAAAACGGAAACTTAGCCACTACAAGAAAACTGATTTTTTGTGACGGAGGTAGTAGTGAAGGATGGAATTTCGTCACTAAAAGTTTAGAATTAGTAACGATTTTTCAAAATTATCGCTAATAGTTCAAGTATTAGTGACGAAATTCAATCCATCACTAATATTGAACTTTTAGTGACAAAATTTCATCATTCACTAATACCTCCATCACTTAAAACAAGTTTCCTCATGAAACAAGCGCGGGAAACTCGGGAAAATATTAGGGACAATTCTTGAGGTATTAGTGACGATTTAATTGCGTCACTAAAAGGAACTTATTAATGACGGTTAATAAACTGTCACTATTATTATTGTATTTATATATAAAAAACAAAATTTCACAGCATTGGGGACGGTTGTGCACATGTGTCACTATTAGTCCCTTATTAGTGACGATTTAGAGAATCATCACTAACAGTTCTTTTATTTTTTTTAAAAAAGAAAAAAATTATTTCACGGCATTAGTGATGGTTTTGCACATTCGTCACTATTAGTGCCTTATTAGTGATGGTTTAGAGAACCATCACTAATAGTTCTTTTGTTTAGAACAAATAAAAAAAATTTATTTCACAGTATTTAAAAAAAATTTTAAAAAAAATTTCACAGCATTAGTGACGATTTTACAGATTCATCATTATTAGTGCCTTATTAGTGACGGTTTAGAGAGCCATCACTAATAGTTCTCTTATATAAAATAAAAATTAAGAAAATTTATTTCACAACATTAGTGACGATTTTGCAGATTCATCACAATTAGTGCCTTATTAGTGACGATTTAGAGAACCGCCACTAAGAGTTCTTTTATTTAAAAAAAAAATTATTTCACAACATTAGTGACGGTTTTGTACTTTCATCACTATTAGTGCCTTATTAGTGACGGTTTAGAGAATCGTTACTAATAGTTTGTTTGTTTTTTTTTTTTAAATATATTATTTTACAGCATTAATGACAGTTTTGGATTTTTGTCACTATTAGTCCCTTATTAGTGACGATTTAGAGAACCGTCACTAATAATTTTTTTATTTAAAAAAAAAAAATTATTTCACAGCATTAGAGATGATTTTGTAGATTTTTCACTATTAGTGCCTTATTAGTGATGGTTTAAAGAGCCGTCACTAATAGATCTTTTACTTAAAAATAATTAAAAAAATTTATTTCACAACATTAGTGGTGATTTTGCACATTCGTCACTTTTAGTGTCATATTAGTGACGATTTAGAGAACCATCACTAATAATTCTTTTATTAAAAGAAGTAAAAAAAATTATTTCATAATAATTGTCATAGCTTTGGATTTTCGTCATTATTAGTCTCACATTGAAATTAAAACCCTCGCTCCTTTCCCCATTCTCCCTCGCTCCTTTCCCTCCCATCCTAAAAAATATCCTAAATCATCGGTTTCGGTAAATGAGAGTTTAGATCAGATCTATAGCAACAAAGGCCGACGAGAGGACAATCCCGATGGTGGATCCAAAGGCTGCGATTCTGTTCAAAGTGGCTCCGCTGGTAGCAAGGGCTTCGGCGGGAGAGCCGGCAGGAGTACCAATAGGCTTAACGTCAGTGGGAGGAAATTAAGGTCAGAAGTTGATGCTGGCGGAGCAGGGGGAGACTAAGCCGGGGGCTCATCAGCCAGAGAAGCAGCCGGGGACGTGGTTGTCGTCGAAGTAGGAGATGATTTGGGAGAAGAGGTTAGGGGCTTCACGGCGGGAGACGACGTAGAAACGGGAGGAGTGATGGTGGGTGTGGCAGGAACAGGGTTTGCCTACTGTTTCCAAATATTTAAGATAGCTTTTTGTTAAATAGGTTCCATAAATTACATTTAGGATTCTCTTTCTGAAACATTTAACATGAAGAAGCTAGGCTTTTAGAAAACTTCCTCAACATGCTCAAACTACTATTGTATTGTAGAGGTTCCAAAGCCAGCTGAAATTGAACTCCTAAAAGACTTTATGGTTTTCAACTATCAAATTGTTCATGATTCTTATTTTTTGAATTTCTTGGTGACATTTTTTATTTTCCGTCTCCCCCTTTGGAAGGTTTGAAGACTATTTTTGTATTTGAGAAGGGGGTTTGGGTAATGATTTAAGGGAGTAATAGAATTCTCCCTACCCACGGAGGAGGTTAGTATACAGGATCCTTTTTCTTTTTTTTTTTAATTAGCATAAAGAAATTTATTAATAGGGAATCAAGGGGATGCCAACCTGGTATACAACAGAACAAGGATCATCCACCCTGCAGGGTGTCAAAATCAGGAATCACATTTTTAATCACTCAAGAGCTGCCCATTGTGCCAACTGATAACAGTAGAAACACGCTGATATTACTAATCTGAGGCCCTCTTGTTCTTTTTTTTTTTCCTTTCAAGTACTTCAAAATATGGAAAGAGGGATGAGAGTCAAATCCTTCCTGTTCTCTTTGGTGGCTTGAATGCCTTTCCAACCCTAAAAGTCCCCTCTTGCAGAGCTACAATGGCCCACTGCTGCCTGGTTAAGGAGAAGGCAATGCTTCAAAGATTCCTAGACACAGGCAGTGTAGGAGGATGCTGTCAACTAATTTAGCATCAACCATACATAGAAATCACCTGTTGGCAAGGGTGAACACCCTTTTCTATAGGTTGTTAAGGGTTCAAATAGTTTTTTTCCTCCCAAGTAAGAAAAGCAGCCTTTGTGGGTGCTGCTGTTTTCCTGATGTAATTCCAAGGGAGCCTTTGAGGTGTTGAATTGTCTATACTACATAAGCATTTCACTCATTGACCCATATTCATAATGTGCATAACGATTTTATGTTCCATAAATTTGGGATTGTTTATAAAATCTAAATTTTTTCATGCTCTATTTCCTATGTCTGCGAAGTCCTTTCTCAAATTCTTTAAGCTAGCATTAAGGCATTTCACTCATTTATCCATATTCATTGGTGTGGAATATTCATAATACACTTAAGCGATTATATGACTTAGCATGTTCAAAAATCATCCCCAACAAATCAACTACTAAGGGTTTTTCATTTTCTTAATGTTATTTTTATAAATATCTGTGAATTGCATCTAGTGATTAATCCATAATTTATGTTTGAGTTTAGTATTCTGTTGACTTTATGAGCCCATTCTTGTTTTGATAATGACAAATCACTTGATATTTGATCTGTGCATTGAGATTGTGAACGAGAACAATATTTAGCATGCACGGAAGGTTAGGAAGTCATGGAAGCCATGAGGATTAAAGCATATGCAACTTGGTACAATCCATGGAACTAAAAGGGTAGAAGAATGAAGAGGCAAACGTCAACTTCAAGATCATCATGGGAATGAGTATTTAGAACTAAATGCATTTACATATTTGATATGATTTAATTCGAAGCTCAAAATATACCCTAGATTGACCTTAGGACTCATACATCTCATGAAAATATTTTAGGGGTTATTCATTGACTTAGAGACTCTGTTTTAAAACCCCAAAAAATATTTTTTGGAGAAGTAAAGCAAGAAAGAAAAAATGGTTTTTGAAAACAATAAAAAAAAATTGAAGTTTGATTGCCCAATTGACTGAGGATTACCCTCAGATGTTTGAAGAGGTATCTTCAACCAACTAAAGTTTTACTTCAGATGCCTGAAGAATTTCCTCAGAAGACTGAAGAATTAGTTCAGTCATTCGAAGAATTAATTTTGAAACACAGAACAGGCAGAACACTTTCAGACGTCTGAACCTTCAGTTCAGTCGTCTGCGTTGGGACTTCAGTCGTCAGACCTTGTATCGAGACTATGACTTTCAGTGCTTTAAGGAACTTCAGTCATTTGAACTTGCAAAAACTTTAAAAGTCTGGTTTTTAGTGAGAGAACACGCGAGTAATTTAATTAATCAAGTTAATCTAACGGTCAAAACTTAACCTAGGGCCGAGAACACTTATAAAATCAACCTCTAAACCCTAGAGTCTCACTTTTTGTATATGATTGAGGAGTCTTGAACATTCTTATACGTCTCTTGCAATTTTTGATACTATTGCTAAGAATCATTGCCTGCACTACAAAGAACACACATTTACTTAGGCATTAACATATTCAAGATATGAGCAAATGCATGGGCAACCACTGCTAAATCTAGGCTTGATCTTGAGGTTTGGAAATTATTTTATTAAGCTTTCAATTTTTATTAATCGATCACCTTCTTCATTATTTGTTTAGTAAAAAATCTTTTTGGGAGCAATAAACTTATTCTCCCATAGTTATTTATTGGAAAATTATTTGGGAATAATATTCTAAAGTTCTATTCATTGTGATATTGAAAGTAATTTTTTTATTCAAAGAGATCTATCTTATTGATGCAAAAAGTATTTGACAAATATTGTTTGTTAAATCTTTGAAATACTCAAAGTCATACATTTATTCAAAGGTTTGATCTTACGAATTATTTGATAGCAAGAACTTAGATCTTCTTAATATTCAAGACAAATTTTTTAATAAGATCACATTCTATATTCTTGCATCTAGTAAGTTGAACTAAAATCTTAAGTTCTCCAAAGCATCTACTTATATAATTATTTTGGGAGATTTGATCAAAGGGAAATTTTGTGAAGTATATCATTCATATAACGATTACATCGTTGCATACATACTGAGCATCAAGTCTTATCATATGAATATGTGTTAGGATTTCAATTGTACTCATTAACTTGTGTAGAAGCAATATTGTGTTTTTCCTGAATTCTAACTCTATATTGTAATCACGGTTTGAGTTGTGAACTGGGTGAGGAGGAAGTTGTGCCTCATGTAAGCAACAGATTGTAAGGGAAACTCCATCTCAGTTAAAGGAGCAGGGATTTAGTGGAATCCTTGAGTGAGTTTCTCAAGGCGAGGATGTGGGTCGGGTTGGCTGAATCTCGTAAAATCGTGTTTACCTTCTCTTTTCTCTTATCTTTTTATTTTCGTTTGCATTTCATTATCAGCTTTTGCATGGTTGTATGTTGATTTATATTATATGCACTTGTTAATCAATTAGGTAAAATAGAATTTATCGAGATAATAATTTGAATTAATTTCAAGCCCTTGCAATTAATTTGTTAAATATTGAAGTAGGGATTAAGTTGTAAAATAAATTTAAAGATTTTTAAAATATCCAATTCACCCCCCCTCTTGGGATTACACTTGAATTAAGGTTTGGTATCAGAGTGGGATTACATAGACTTACTTGTTCATTTTCTAGAAAGATCACATCGTACACATCGGTGTAACTCCATTCGGTAAAGGACACTCGTCCATTAGACCACCAATTTTCTACGGTGTAAATTACACCTATTGGAAAAGAAGAATGAGTATATATCTTTTAAATGTGGATTGGAAAGTGTGGAAAATTGCTTCCAAAATAAACCATGTCCCTATAAAAGTAGTTGGTAAGGTAAATGTACCCAAAACTGAAGATGAGTATACTGAAGAAGATTGGAAATTTGTGCAAATAAATGCTACTGCAATGAACTTGCTATTCTATGCACTAGATGTAAATGAAATTAATAGGGTGATGGCTTATAACACTACTAAAGAGATTTGGGAAATATTAGAAGTTACATATGACGATACTAAGGTAGTAAAAGATAGTAGGATAGACATGCTTACTAGTGAATGTGAGGCATTTAAAATGACTGCTGATGAATCTATTCAATCCATGTACACTAGATTCACACACATCACGAATTCTTTAAATGCTCTTAGTAAATCTTACCCTACTTATGAGTTGATCAGGAAAATACATAGGGGACTACCTCAAGTTTGGGAAGTTAAAGCTACTACAATAGTAGAAGGGAGAAATATGAAGGAGATGTCTGTTGATGAATTAATTGGATCACTCATCACCTATGAGCTTGCAATAAATGAGAGGAAGAATGAGCAAATTAAAACAAAGAAAGCTACAACAGTAAATGCATCATCTCACTGTTCCAGTGAGGGAAGTGATTTAGAATCAGATGAAAACATGGCACTTATCACTAAAAAATTTGGAGAGTTCATGAGAAAGAACAAGAAATACACCAGAAAATTCAAGGGCTCGAAAATAGAAAAGGGAGAGTCAAGCAGAAGGAAGCAAAAGGATGATCCTCCCATGTGTTATAACTATAGAGAATTTGGGCATATAAAGCCAGATTGTTCCTAGGTAAAGAAAGTGTTTAAGAAGAAGAAGAATGCTCTAAAAGTGGGCTAGGACACTCACAGTACCAGTAGTTCAGAATCTAAATCCAGTGATGACAAGATTGTGAATCTATGTTTGATGGCTCACAATGTCCATGAGGTACAGTCTTTTTGTTTTGCTTCATTTCACTATTCAAGTCATTCAGAAAAATAAAAATAACATGCTTTCTTATGATGAATTGAATCAGGAATATCTGTATATCCTTAAAATGCTTAAGAAATTGAATAAGAAAATTTTTGGTTTGAAATTAAAATTGAAAGAATTTTCAAAGTTAGTTGAAATTCAAAATGAATCTCATGCATCTCTCATGAAAGACAAAGATTTGAAAATTAAGGCGTTAGAAAAGAATTTGAAAGATAAATCTAAGATTATTTGTAAATTTACAGAAGGTCAAATTAATTTTGAAAAACTCCTAGGAGCTCAAAGAAATTCCCTAGAGAAGGAAGGTCCTAGTTTTAATGGGAAGGAGAATCTAAAATAGAGACATCTCTACATGGGATATTTTGTAAGAGAGTCAAAATCGTATGTTCCAGCTAAAGATTATCATAGAAATATTACATGTTTTAAATGTAAGAGGTTGGGTCACATAAAATTTGGCTGTCCTTTCAAAAATAAAGATGTCAAATTTAAGAAAGTCTGGAAAGTCAAAGGAGAATCTAGTACTAACCCTCATGGACCCAAGAAAATCTGGGTACTAAAAGTAGTTATCAGATTATGTTCTGCAGATGTGCCTGAGATTGTCCTCCTCGAAGGACAAGTGGCATATGGATAGCGGATGCTCGCGACATATGACATGAGATAAAGCTAAATTCACATCTATCATATCCAAAGATGAAGGATTCGTTACATTTGGGGATAACTCTAAAGGTAAAATCATTAGAATTGGTAAGGTTGGAAAGGAACCTTCACTTGTCATTGATAACGTGTTATTAGTTGATGGATTGAAACATAACTTATTTATGTGATAAAGGTTATAAAGTCTCATTTGAACATGACAAATGCACCGTTGAGAACAAATCTAAAAACAAAATATTGTTTACTGCTAATCGTCATGAAAATGTCCACACCACTAGCCTTGACAATCTTACTTCTCAGCATATTACTTGTTTTTCTACTATAAATGATATTAGTTAGATTTGTCATAGGAGACTAAGACACGCAAACATGGACTTAGTATCTAAACTTGTTAAGGGAGAATTAGTTAAGGGATTGCCTAAGACTAAATTCGTGAAAGATAAAATCTGTGATGCATGCCAACTAGGGAAACAAGCAAGAACTAGCTTTAAGAAAGAAAGAAAAAAATGTAATCTCTACTACTAGGCCACTTCAAATGCTACACATAGATTTATTTGGTCCAAACCCAACTAAGAGTTTAGGAGGAAAATCATACGCATTCGTCATAGTTGATGATTATTCAAAATATACATGGGTACTACTTTTAGGTCACAAAGATGAAGTGTGTGAACAATTCATAAATCTGTGTAAGAAAATTTAAAATGAAAAGTGTTATATTGTCACTAAAATTCGAAGTGATAGGGGTAGAGAATTTAAAAATCAAGGCATGGAAGACTACTGCAATTCATTAGGAATAGCTCCAAATTTTTTGGCTCCTATAACACTACATCAGAATGGTGTAGTTGAAAGAAAGAATAGGTCTATACAAGAAATAACCAGAACTATGCTTAACGAACATAAACTACCTAAGTACTTCTGGGCCGAGGCAGTAAATACCGCCTATCATGTTCTAAAAAAAGTTTTGATTAGACCATCTCTAAATAAGACTCCTTACGAATTATGGAATGACCATAGACCAAACATATCACATTTTCATGTCTTTGGCTATAAATGTTTTGTGCTTAAAGACAATTAGGGGTGAGCAAATGGTCAGTTTGCCAAATTCGGGTAATTAACCGAATTAACCGAAAAATTTGGTTCAATAATGTTGTTAACCGAACCGACCAAACTACTGAATCACACCGAACCGAACCCGACCGAATTACCAATTCGAGTAATTCGGTTAACCGATTTTAACCGAATTTATTCAATTATACATTAAATTAAAATTTCATAACTAATTTATTTTAATAATTGTGTCAATGCATTTACTCTATCACATAGGCTTATTTATTTTGAGGTGCAATAATTTTTATTTATTTATTTATTCTAGGTCTTCGCAAATCAAGTGGAAATAAAAAAGAAGGCGATGTTTTTGTTATTATTGAAACGTTGAAAATAAAAAAAGATGAAAATATTTTCGTTGAAAAAATTTATTGTCGACGTTGTCATCCCCTTCGACGACAACATTAATTTCCACAAGGTATATCCGTGTTCATAATAAAAAACAATTATATTCATAATTTATACTTAAAATTCAATTAATTAATAATTTGGTTAATCGGTTAATCGAATTATTTTTTGTTGTTAACCGAACCGAAACCGATTAACCGAATTTTTATAAAATCCCAACCGAACCGACCGAACCAAGTTTTTTACCCGAACCAAACCGACCAAATTCGGTAGGTTAATTTGGTTAATTCGGTTTTCACAGAATTATGCGCACCCCTAGAGACAATGAACATTTAGGAAAGTTTGATGTAAAATCAAATAAAGGTATCTTTCTAGGGTATGCCTTAGATAGTAAAGCCTACAGAGTATATAACAAATGAACATTAACCGTTATAGAATCTATTGATGTAGTATTCGATGAGTCAAATCCCTTCTCGAAAAGGACTTATAAAGATGAAAATGAGATAAATAAGGAATTTGAAAAACAATCTATTGAAAATGATTCAGAAAAGAGAAATGAAATTAAGGAACCATCTGCTGAAACTAATCAAATTGAAAATGAGGTTAATGAACTACTTAGAGAATGGAAGTACATAAAGAGTCATCCCATTGATCAAATAATAGGTGAACCATTACGTGGAGTAGCCACACGATTCTCACTTAGGAATATGAATAGTCATTTTGCCTTTTTGTCTCAAGAAAAACCTAGGAATGTAAGTGAAGCAATTGGGGATGAATCTTGGGTAATGTCCATGCAAGAGGAGTTAAACTAGTTTGAGAGAAATGAAGTATGGACATTAGTTCCTAGACCTGAGGATAAGACAATTATTGGAAGAAAATGGATATATAAGAATAAGAAAGATGAACATGGGATAGTTGTTAGAGATAAGGCAAGACTAGTAGCTTAGGGATATAACCAAGAAGAAGGAATAGATTTTGAAGAAATCTTTGCACCTGTGGCTAGAATGGAAGCCATTCAAATCCTTTTTGCCTATCCCGCTTTTAAGGATTTCAAACTGTATCAAATGGATGTCAAAAGTGCATTTTTAAATGGATACATAAGTGAAGATATATATGTAGAACAACCGCCAGGTTTTGAAAACCATAAGTATCCAAAACATGTTTATAGACTAACTAAAGCCTTATACAATTTAAAGCAAGCTCCTAGAGTTAGGTATGAAAGGCTAAGCGATTTTCTACTGGATAATGGATTTATTAGAGGAAGGATAGACACAACACTTTTCATAAAGTCTAAGAAAGATGACATGCTCCTAGTTCAAGTATACGTAGATGATATCATATTTGGAGTAACAAATAAAGATTTGTGCAAAGAGTTTGCAAGCACTATGCAAAATGAATTTAAGATGAGCATGATGGGTGAACTAATTTTTTTCCTAGGACTTCAGATCAAACAAGAAAAACATGGAATTTTTATAAATCAATTGAAGTACATTAGAGATTTGCTCAAAAAGTTTAATATGGAAGATGGAAAAATACTAGGGATCTCTATGAGCTCTTCTTTGAAATTAGACAAAAATGAACAAGGTATACCAATAGAGGTCAAGCTCTATCGTGGAATGATCGGTAGCTTACTAGATCTGATTACCAGCAAACCTGACATAATATTCAGCGTATGTTTGTGCGCAAGATTTCAGATTGCACCAAAAGAGTCACATTTTTTAGCTTTCAAACAAATGCTTAGATAATTGATTGGAACTATTGAACTGAGTTTATGGTATGTTAAGTATACATCTTTTGAGATTATCAGCTATTCAGATGCTAATTTTGCTGGTAGCAAAGTGGATAAGAAGAGCACGAGTGACACATGTCATATCTTAAAACATTCTTTAGTCTCTTGGTTTTCTAAGAAGCAGAATTCAGTTTCTCTTTCCATAACTGAGACAAAATACATAGTGGTAAGAGGTTGTTTTGCTCAAATGTTATGCATGAAGTAACAACTAATGGATTTTGGATTAAGTTATGACACAATTCCTATAAGATGCGACAATACGAGTGCAATAAACATCTCAAAGAATCCTAGATTACATTCATGAACTAAACATATAGAGATTAGACATCATTTTCTTCATGATTATGTGCAAAAAGGAGATGTAACACTTGAGTTTGTATGCACGGATGAACAATGGGCAGACATATTCACGAAACCACTTGCAGAGGATAGGTTTATACAAATTAGACTTGAATTAGGCCTGATGCATAATTGAGAAGTTGCCTAGAATTATATTAGATAACATAATTCAAGGGGAGGAGCATCATTTAATATTCACAATTGGTTAAAAATTTCAAATTTGGCTCATTTGTTCCCATTTGGTATCACATTTGTTCACATTTGGTATTACATTCATATCATGATCAGTGCATGTTAATTGACACATGTTAATCTTCACATAACCTTTGGACTTTAGTGACTATTTTTGTTTATCCATGTCTATGAAATTTGACACACTGTGTATATTCACATTTCAATTTAATTCAACAACACAATTTTTTGCATTAGCAAGGGGGAGAAGTAAATTGAATAAACACAGGGAGACATATTTCATAGTACAATTTTTGAAATCTGATGGTTGCATATATTTTTTAAAAATTGAGATTTAATTATGTCTGAACATTTTTGTTATATACATTTTTGTTGATGTCAAAAGGAGGAGAAGAATATAAGGTTATAGAAAAAATAGTTGGCAAAAGTACATAGGTACATGATTTATACGTGCAAAACTATTGCGTATTTTACATTATGCCGAATTTTATATTGTGCATTATTTAAGGGGGAGCCTTGTTAGGTGTAACCCATTTTATATTTTTGCTCGAGTAGTTGTCATCATCAAAAAAGAGGAGATTGTTGACTCTACGAGTCTAATCCTGTTTTGAAAATGACAAATCACTTGGAATTTGATCTGTGCATTGAGATTGTGAACAAGAACAATGTTTAGCATGCACAGAATGTTAGGAAGTCATAAAAGTCATGACGATTAAAGCATAGATAACTTGCAACAATCCATGAAACTAAAAGAGTAGAAGAATGAAGATGCAAGCGTTGAGTTCAAGATAATCATGGAAATGGGTATTTAAAACTAATATATTTACATATTTCATATGGTTTAATTCGAAGCTCAAAATATACCCTAGATTAACCTTAGGACTCATGCATCTCATGAAAAACTTTTAGGGGTTATTCATTGACTTAGAGACTCTATTTTAAAACCCCAAAAAATGTTTTAAGAAGAATAAAAGTAAGAGAACAAAAATAATTTTGTAAACAGTAAAAAAAAAAACAAAATTTGGACTGCCTGATTGACTGAGGATTACCCTTAGAAGTCTGAAGAGGCAACTTCAGCCGACTGAAGTTTTATTTCAGTCATTTGAAGAATTTCCTTAGAAGACTAAAGAATTAGTTCAGTCATCTGAAAAATTAATTTTGAAACACAGAACAAGAAAAACACCTTGAGACGTCTGAGCTGGGACTTCAGAAGACTGAACCCATAGTTCAGTCGTTTGACCTTGTATCGAGACTATGACTTTCAGTGCTTTAAGGAACTTTAGTCATCTGAACTTGCAGAAACTTTAAAAATCTAGTTTTTAGGGAGAGAACACGCGAGTAATTTAATTAATCAAGTTGATCCAACGATCAAGACTTAACCAAGGGTCGAGAACACTTATAAAATCAGCCTCTAAACCCTAATGCCTCACTTTTTGCATATGATTGAGAAGCCTTGAGCATTCTTGTACGTCTTTTGAGATTTTCGAATACTATTGCTAAGAATCATTGCCTGCACTGCAAAGAACACACATTTACTTAGGCATTCACATATTCAAGATCTGAGCAAATGCATGCGTAACCTCTGCTAAATATAGGTTTGATCTCAAGGTTTGGAAATTATTTTATTGAGCTTTCAATTTTTATTAATCGATCATCTTCTTCATTATTCGTTTAGTAAAAAATCTTTTTGGGAGAAAGAAACTTATTCTCCCATAGTTATTTATTTGAAAATTATTTTGGGAATAGTATTCTAAAGTTCGATTCATTGTGATATTCAAAGTTATTTTTTTATTTAAAGAGATCTATCTTATTGGTGCAAAAAGTATTTGAAAAATATTGTTGTTAAATCTTTGAAATACTCAAAGTCATACATTTATTCAAAGGTTTGATCTTACGAATTATTTGATAGCAAGAACTTAGATCTTCTTAATATTCAAGACAAACTTTTTAATAAGATCACATTCTGCATTCTTACATCTAGTAAGTTGAACTAAAACCCTACGTTCTCCAAAGCATCTACTTATATAATTATTTTGGGAGATTTGATCAAAGGAAAATTTTGTGAAGTATATCATTCATATAATGATTACATCGTTACGTACATATTGAGCATCAAGTCTTATCATATGAATATGTGTTAGGATTTCGATTGTACTCACTAACTTGTGTAGAAGCAATATTGAGTTTTTACAGAATTCTAATTCTATATTGTAATCACGGTTCAAGTTGTGCACTGGGTGAGGAGGAAGCTGTGCCTCGTTTAAGCAGCGGATTGTAAGGAAAGCTTCATCTCGGTTAAAGGAGTAGGGATTTAGTGGAATCCTTGAGTGGATTTCTCAAGGCGAAGACATAGGTTGGGCTGACTGAATCTCATAAAATCGTATGTGCCTTCTCTCTTTCCTTATCTTTTTAATTTCCGCTTGCATTTCATTATCAGCTTTTGCATTGTTGTATATTGATTTATATTATACATACTTGATAATTAATTGGGTAAAATAGAATTTATTGAGATAATAATTTGAATTAATTTCAAGCCCCTGCAATTAATTTGTTAAATACTGAAATAGGGATTAAGTGGTAAAATAAACTTAAAAATTTTTAAAATACCTAATTAACCCCACTTCTTGGGATTGCACCGGAATTAACATGTTCCTTGCTCTACATTTGGTGATTATGTTGTAGTTGATGTTTCAGCTTGTTCCTTTTCTTAATATGATGAGTCCTGCTTTATTGGTGCCCATAATTTCATAGGTTGGCCATGATGCATTTAAACAAGCTTCTAAAGGAGGCCCTGAAATGAGACTTCATCTCTGTATGGTTACGTGAGTAGATATATATTTTTAGAGTATTGCGCGCGCGCATGTGTGTGTTTCTATGTCACATTTCAATTGAGAATTAGCATAGTGCTTTGGGTGGCTGAATTAGTGCTAGGATGCCCCTTCTGTAGTTTTTATTTATAGAAGATTATTGTGATATGAGTGCTATGAAATACTATGTAGATTCAAGAGCAGGTGCAAGTATTGTGACTTATGAAATGTGCATATAAAATAATGCATTTCAAATGGCTAGTGTATCACATCTCAGTTTTGCATGTTTCTCAGTATAATAAATATGATGGGATGCAGTATGTATGAAATGAAAGATGGCAATGCACTTTATGATAAAAAAGGCAGCATTTGAAGCTTAGTTACCAGAAAATTCTAGCTATGTAATGAACTGGGAATTGGTAAAAATATTTTGAAGCATTGTAATGTCATTCCTGAACACTAAATCTAGCAATTAGGACGTTTATACTGTTTCCAAATGACATGTTATTAACAATAGTGTGTTATTGTAGAGATGAGAAGACTCCAACGCATATGATTTGGGAAAAAGCTTCATTTCTCCAGTAGAAATGAAGCTTTCTATCAAATCAAATGTGTTTTGAGTCTTCCGATCACTATATTTTTGTGTAATTTTTTTTCTTTTTTCTTGCATTAATGAAGTTTTTGTTTACTAAAAAAACACCATATAGTTTCCACTCTCAAGTGTCTAATATAAATTCATATTTGTGTAAATATCTCATTTTCAATGCATTTGCTTGTACATATAGGCACGCTATTTTGATTTGATTTTTGAAAACTATGGGCTATGAATTCGTATTTTGTGACCACTTAGATTATTGATTGATACATGCCCTGAGCTTAGAGAATCTGATCATTTATTATATTTGGTTTATAAATTAGAATGTAATCATATTATTACTCATCATTTTTGACTGGTATTCCAGTCTCACTTTTCAGCTTAGGAATTTTTGGTCGACCTAATTATCTATCAGATTTTCCAGTCAACATTTAGGGATCAGAGGCTTGGAGGCAAGGATGTTGAGGTTTTTTCCATTTCATTTATGTTCGTGATTTGTCTATATATTCTAGAATTGATTCTTTGACATAACTATTGGGTTTTGTATTTTTTCCTGCTTGTTTCTATTGAATTGTCCTTCATGGAAGCTGTTCAAGGATGCACCAAAACTGTGTCATTTCAAAATGATTTGCCTTGTGAAGCTTGTGGTATACTAAAATTCTTGTCTTTTACAAAATTTCTTGTGTAGCATTTACCACTTTACTTCTCTGTTTTTTGCTCCATTTGGTTGGAAATTATTGCGCTGATGCTCTGGTGAGGGTTCTTTATTAACGTTGTTATTATATTACTAATAATAATATGGCCAGTTTGGGGATTTTGATTTTGATTCCTCATTGGTCCGGGATGCTATTAATCAAGGAGGCTTTGCAGATATAGTGAGTATTTTAAGATGATATTTGAAATTTGTGAATGATTTTAACTGATTTTTTTTTTTTTTTTAAATTGTTACCAAATCTGGGTTGCCACTTTAGGAATTTAATTTTGATTCCTTATTGGTCTGGGATGCCATTGACCCATGTATTGGACCAATCAATATGTGCAATTTGGTTTTGCATACTAGAGGTGCGGTGACCTAGACAACTATGGTTTGGCCCCCTGTGAAAAAGGAGGAAGAAAAAGCAAATTCTAAATGTTTGGTTAAAATGTCGTCGTGTGAAAATATTTAAATTTTAAAATGACAAATGGATATCCATATTATAGGACATGTAATTAATGCATTGATAATTTTTTAATATTTGAATAAAAAATTAAGGACAATAATTGAATATAGTAATTTGTTCGGAAAAGGTTAGCTTTTAGCTGTTTGGAATGTTGGAACTTTATGGGAGTCTTTAGGAAATAGGAAATCTATTTGTATCTGTGTGCTTATATTTATGTACATGGGCATGTGCATGTTCTCAAATTGCGTGTATGTGATCCAAATTTATTTGTCAATTTATTTTATATTATTTTAAAGATTTTTAATGAAAGATCTATTCATTAGTATGATATTTATGAAGATTTTAGGCTTTGGCTATCCATTTTTAATAATATGATATGTCTCCTTTGTCTTTGTTCTTTGTACCTATTTTTCTCCAACTAAATTTAGCTTTATTTCGCATAATTTGTTTAGGTAGAGGTCAGCCCCTTGAATTGACCTGGTTGTAACTGGTGCCGCTCCACTTGTTAAGTGAACATTAGTGGAATCCTTCTGCTGTTGTAGCTAAGGCGGGGACGTAGGCAGTATTAGTCGAACTCCAATAACATATCGTGTGTCTATTTATATTTTCATACTTTATATTTACCGCATGTGCATGTTATAGTGTGAATGATGCACATGATTTAAATTTTCACATATTATATTTATCTACGCAGTTAGGATTGCATAGAAAGACCCTAAGTTGTGATATTCTACTAACATCTGGTTTAACTTGGGAATAAGTTTTAAATTCCAATTCAACCCCTTCTTAGGAATACACCAAAGCTAACAAAATATTTCTTTGGAATTTAAATATTTGTTTGGATTGTATTTATTTTTAATTCCAGTTTATTCAAAATCTTAGTTATTATTTGTTTTAGTTTGTTATTTTCAATTGAAGTTGTTAAGGTACTAAGTTTATAAAATTTTTGGACTAGAGGGCCTGGCTGGTGATTGATAAAGGAATTTGTATGCTAGTAGAAAATAATAATGGTTTGGTGCACGCAAATTCACATGCCATGGACTTACTATATTATGCTTTAGATTCTAATATTTTTCTTGAATTTGTGGCATGTTAGAGTGCACAGGAGATCTGGGTTGAGTTTGAAAAGAAATATGGAGAGTCCCAGGAGAAAGAGATTACTCCTCTAGGTAATCCAAGCACAAATAATTGAGAGGAGGTAAATCATGAACTAGACACTGAGGTATATGATTTTGACTATACCTCGTTTACTGATTCACGCAATAATCCATGTGATGTATGTTGTGATGATTAGTGTGCAAAATTATATGATACGTTTTATGTTGAATCATCTGTTGAATGTATTGATAGCTTTGTTGCTAATGCATGTGATGATTCTCGTAAAAAGTGTTGTGATATAACTAGTGATGAATCATCTACTGAGTCTTGTGATGTATTGGCTGATGTTAATGCATGCTATAATTCTGGTAACATTCCTTGTATTAAATATTATGATGAATCTTGTGTTAATTTGATTGATGGGAGCTTGTCTTTAAATGAAAAACTGGTGAGAACTTTATCAAAAACACATAAGCTTCTAGTTAGGATGGATAAAATAAAAGCCACATTGAAGAATGAGAATAAGAAAGTGGCAGAGAAATTGAATGAATTAAAAGAATATAATGCTACTCTAGAGAAGAAGAAGATTAATAAAGTATTGAGGATCATCTACATAGAAGAACAAATGAAAAATGATAACCCTTAGGAGTCAAAATAAATATTTTCTACAAAAGGGGTCTATCTCTAAAATCCCACAGTCATAAAAACTCTAATGCCTCTTCTGAATAAAATAGAACAAATAAGCAAACACCCTCTTATGCACGTAAATCCTGGTTATTCAATGAAATGAAAAACATATTGGTTTTTCTTGTTTATGTAGGAGTGCCAGAGGTTTAGATGAGGAAATGATGTGAATGAATATGGTGGCTAACTCCACAAGGGAAGAGCTCAAATTTAATCTAAATAATCACTTTTCATTAGATCATTGAATCAGCCACAGTAGGGTGGTGATGATCGATGGTTTAGGAAGCGGTTAAACTTAGAAATCATACTAATAGATCTCAACTTAATTGAAAAGCCAATTTTTATTCCTTTAAATCAAGAATTAGGTTAAAATCTGGTGAATATTGAATAGTTGACTGAGTTCAGTAGACCATCCTTAAATGACCTAACACATTTGGTTGACCATATGGTTGACTTTAACCCTTTGGTTGACCATCCATTTTGAACTAATGACTTTCAATTGACCAAATGCATTTCAATTGACCGTCCATTTCACAAACAAAATAAGTTGGTCGAGCAATCCTCATAAACTAAAACGTCACATCCAGTTTTGGTCGACCACCCCATGATATGGTCGATCGAACATACAGGAATTGTGAAGAATTTGAAGCATCAGTCGAATGAACTTATCCCATGGTCAACTAAACCTCACAGGCATGTGTATATTGGTCGCATGAGAAGCTCATTTTCACCTCAAAATTGAGAGCTTTTCCCATGTTTCTTCATCCTCTCTTCTAAATCCTTACTCTAGGCACAAAAATCCTTCCATTATTCTCCATGGCTGGGGCAGATGAACACATGGATGCTTAGGAGGTGGCCTATGCACAGGACAGCTACTTCATCTAAGATCAAGCCAAAATCATATTCATGAGGGAATTCCGCCCCAAGGAGGTTATATTCAGTAAGGTTCTTGATCTCCCTTTTATGCAGCAGCATTTTAAGAATGTTATGGATATGTTTAGATATTAGGGGTGGGAGTCACTCATGACACATTAGCCCGACGAGCACTATCCCCCCTTTGTTAGACTATTTTATGTGAATCTAGGAAATTATAAGAATGGATGTTACTCCTGAGTTATGGAAACTGACATCATATTTGATGCTGAATTTTTGTCTAACGTTCTTGACATTGGGTATGGAGATTTTGAGTGCCTTGACTCTGTGACCTCTTGGATAAATGAACATGAGTTTTCTATTGGGACATTTGAAAACTTAGTTATAATTGACCCACTTGCAAACCCCAATCACCCTCCAAACTATAGGTCCTTTTCCTTAGAAGCCAAGGTAGTGCACTATCTGATTACATATAATATTCTACCTAAGGCATGGTCTCGAGTGCATGTATCATTTTTAGGCTGCTTTATCATGTCGTGTCTGTTTAATAGAACAAAACTTGACTTACCGAGTTTAATGATGAGATGGATGCTGGCTAAGACTGTTGGGCGTAGGGTCATCATGCCTTATGGGGGGATTTGAACAAACTATTCAGGAGGATGGAAGTTGCCCGATCAAACCTTGTCGTGCAAAAAAGAATGAGGAACGTAGATATGTTCTCCTTGATTACCTTGAGGTTGATGGGGTATAAGCTAGTTGGTAACATGTGGTTGCCCACGAGTGGTAGGAGACAGCGAGATCAGCAAGAGGTCCCATAGGAGATGCCACCATAGCCTGCATAGCCATCGAATGCTAACTTGATGGCAGCCATTACAAGGTTTATTGATTATTTATAGAGATTCCTAGTGTCAAACCACCCAGACTATACAAACAGATATCAGGGAGTTGAGGGATATGGCCTCATCATCCAATGCACAGTACATTGCTCTTCATGATGAGTTTAGAAATTTTTTTATCTATTCAGAGCACACGTATAGGGAGCTAGAGAGGGTTATAGCTGCTAATTTTAGTAAGCTAAATGACCGTATTCATGAGCTACATGATACTAGAGATTAGGAGCAGATGCACTTTGACCTAGATGGGGGAGATGATTTTGATGAAGAGGATGGGGCATAGACACAAAAAAAGCCCCCTTGCAGAAACTGATTTTATTAGTATTATCATTATTATCTGGTATGTAATTATAAGCAACGTACATTATTTTGCTTTTCTTTCACTAACTACACTACACTCTCACCCACTATCCATTTTGATTTCTGCTTATAGTTGGGTTATTCACAGTTATTTACAATTATTAGTAGTTATTTCTTGAGAGGGAGCATTAGTTATTTATGAATGGTGTATTAAAATGCTCCCATGATCATGTTATACATACACATATATATACATTTGCTACTTTTTGTTCTTTTCCATGTTTGTTCATTGATGGATGAGATATTTACATGGATTGTTGACTGCTACGTGATTGCATGCGTAGTTTAGAATGCCTCCTACATGGCAGATGCAGTGGATGTGGATTGTATGCTGGTAGATAATTATAGGTTCTCGCATGACTTAAACTTAGTTATAAATTGCTTGTTTGAACCTTTCAGGTACTTGTTTTTATGGGAATATGCCCAAATTACAAACAACATGCTGCCGAAATTTTAAATTTTTTTCCTAAAATAAAAATAATTATAATGATGATTATGATCAAATACAAGTTAAAATCTTTTTGACAAGATGAGTGAAACTTGAATAAAACTTAAACTTCATCCGAGTGTAATCATCGGATATTTAGAGAAGCTAAGATAATTGATTATACTAATTGGTGCGTTAAATGAATTTAATATTTAACTAATATAAAAAAATCACTCCATCTAAGCTATCATTCGAATTGAAAGGGGGAGTATCTAAACGTGAAATTCCTATCATGTTATGCTCACCAAATATGTTCAGCTTAGATGTGTATTGAAATTAAATGTGGCATGTGCTTCCTTACAAAACTATTTTTATCTGATGTATACATCTTCATGGCTGTCACATAGTCCTTGTCTTTGCCATATGATCTTGCATGTGACTGTTAAAGCTTTAGGATCAATATGGTTATATTTTTTTGGTTATGTTTTCTATGTACCATGTAGAAAACTGATAGAGTGCACAAGCTTAGGGGGAGACTTGTTCTAAAAAGCTACAGCTCTGAGAAGTTTAAATCCATCTTTGCTTTATTCTTTGTGAGTTAGTTGTGTGGTGTAATGCATGACTATCATAAATTTTGCATGTTGATAGTTATATTTATGTTTTCCATTTTGATCTTACTGGACTGTTTGAGTTGTTAGTTGTGGACAGCTTGTAAGATTGAACTCAATCAGGTCATCTCTATGCAGATATCTTTGGGAAATGCTTTATTTTCAAACGACATGTTGCCGAATTTTCTAAAAATCTTCCCAACCATATCTTGTATTAAAATGATTCATGCTCAATGCCTTGCCTATATACTTTTACATTTATCATGACCCTTTGTTGTTGCCAAAAGGGGGAGAAGTTAGGCAAAATTCGGTGCCTTAGGAAAATGTTTGAATGTTTGAAACCTTAGAAAAATGTTTGAACTTTTCAAATCTTTTCATTTCTCTTATGCATAGTTTTAGGAGGACCCTTTCTTGGTTATACCAACTTTTGCATAAGATATTTATCATCATCAAAAAGGGTGAGATTGTTGACCTTATAGGTTATATCCCATTTTGATTATGACAAATACTTTGATATTTAATGGTTGATGAGTTTGTGTGCAGGATCAATGGGAAGTATCATATAGTGCCCGCACATGGACTTGAAGAAGATAATGAAATTTAAGTAAGTTTTATTCGGGTCTGTGATATTTAAATATCAATGGTCTGTAATAATTTATGCATTGCATGCATGGTAGGACAAATAAACTCAAAGGCTTTAGATTGACTTTAGATCCCAAATTATTGCATAAAAAAGTCCCCCATAATCTTAGAAATTATTTTTATGTGAATAGGGGTGACTTCAAAAGAAAAATAGGAGTGGAATGCACAAGTTGGTGTGTTCAGTCGACCAAACCAAAACATACTAAGACCTTTGGTCGACCGAGCCTCCCCAAGGTCAAAGTTTGACCATTTGGTCGACCAAACTAGCACTTGAGAACTCCCAACACTCTAGCCAATCAAACTCCTAGTTGTAAAATAGCCTGGTCAATCAAACATCCAAATTTGGTCAACCAAACATAGCCTGGTCGACTGAACCTTGGAGGTTAAAAAATCCCCTTAAGTCTGGTCGACCAATATCTTAGTTCAAAAACACCCTGGTTGACCGAACTGAGTAACGTGGTCAACCGAACCTTAAAAATGGTCGACCAAAGCTCTTGGGTTAGTCAATTTTTACCGAGATTAAGCTGCGCTCTTTTTAATTAAACTCAAATTAATCTTTTTCCAAAATAGCCAGCATGTCCCCAATGACTATAATTTCAGCCAAGTCTATAAATACAAGTTCATTTGCTCAATTAAGTGGATTTAGCACTTTGATTAGCAAAAACATTCTCTATAATTTTTAGAGAGCTTTTTCCAAATACCAAGCCTATATCCTCACATATTATTATTCCTTTGCTAAATCAATCCTTGTGAGAGTTCTTTGAGTGGTTATATAGTGTTCTCATTTGCTAGGAAACTCTCATGGTGTTGTATGTTTGATTTTTGGATTGAGAGTTGAGCATAAGGTTTTTCCCTCGATTTTATTTAATAAATATATGTGTGGGAAAATTCTTGTAGCTATTGAGTCTTTGCATCATTATTGCAAGACTCATTGAGCTTGTATTTTTGGGTGCACAAAATCTTTTCGCAAGCAAATGTTTTTTTAATAGCTCTTGTGCTTGAATATTGAAAAAAAATATATATTTTTAGAGGTATTTTGATTACTCTTTGTAGAAATCTTTGAAATCCTAAACTGTGATTGAGATTTACATCTATACATAGTTTCAAAGATTAGCTTATTGATACACTCATTGCACTTGAATCAACATAGACATTATATTGAGTGTTGATTACACATATATAGCACTGAGCTTATAGTTCTTACATTATTGGTGTGCATTGATTATACTTTGTTGAATCGTTACATAGTCTACTTAGTTGAGAAGCACTTGAATTGTACGCAAAAATTGTGCTTACTTATTGTATTCCAAGCATGGCCTGAGGGGCCATTGATCTAATCCGTAAGGATCAGTAGGGTCTTTTCCGCCCCGCAAGGAGAATTTGTAAAGGTTGAGGTCAGCCCTAAAAATTTTACCTGGTTGTAATTGGTGCTTCTCAACTTGTTAAATAAGCAATAGTGGTAATCCTCGGGCTTGCGAGCTAAGGCGGGGACGTAGGCAGTACTGGCTAAACCCCGATAACATATCGTGTATGTACTTTATATTTCAGCAATTTACTTTCCACACTTTCATTTTAAACACATGTATGTTGTATGTTTGATTCATTATATGTTGTACATGTGTTGATTGGATTTATAATTGAATAAACAGACCCTAGGTTGCGTAATACTGCCGACTTGGATAAACCTAGGAGGATAAATTTTAAATACCAAATTCACCCCCTCTCCTGTGAGTACACCAATTCCAATAAATGTGTTTAGTAAGTTGTGAGCTATTTAATATGTCTTGTAAGTTGGAGTGTTGTAAGTTGTGTAAGTATTTATTATGTCTAGTAAGTTGTTGTCTTTATTATTTGTGTCTCCCATGCTTGTGTGGGAATTGTTAGTTGTTTAATGTCTTTGTCTCCCATGCTAGCTAAGCTTAATATTGATTTGTCCCTTCATGCTAGCTATATATATACCCCTTCATTGTAAGAACCATGTAGAGAGAGAAAAAAGTATTGTGATTGAATTAAAAAGGTTTTTTTTTTTTCCTTTGTGAAGCTTGTTAAGAATTGTCAAATTCTTGTGATTGTGTAGTTAGAGGCTACGTCATTCTCCTCAGAGATTAGGTGGTCAAGGACCACTATTCTAACCAGCGACTCCATCCCTATCCCACTCTCATGGCCTCCACCCAAATACACCCACATGACCAACACCTTCATATCCCCACGTGGCCACCATCACTCCATTGCATTGTTGCATTCATTGGTATTTCAAAGCTTGTACGAAGAACTTAAGACATAAACTAACTTGTGTAGAATATCGTCAAGTCATCCATTGTATTATTGGTAAATTGAGCACTTATTTGAACCCTCATTTAATATTGAAGCCTTTATTGGAAATCTGAAATTTCATATTTGTTAACCCTTTGCATCCATAGACTACAATATTTCAACTTTCTAGCTTGAAATCAATTGTGGAATATTGCTGTGCTAAGCTTGGAATTTCATTCTTGAAACATTGAAATTGCATTTTTCCACATTTAACTTAATATATTGTTGAAAGAATCAATTGGGACTTATTTCTGGATAGCATCATACACCTTTTCAAAATCCTAAAACATGTGAAATGTCCCCTCATTTAATGTGTTTATGTTGATTAACGAAATTCTTAACTTGAAGTGTCTTGAGTGTGTATGCTTGCCTTTGAGGGTTGAAATTGGTAGGACTAAGTCACCCCATCCTATCCTACATTAGGGTTTGGGTCCTTTCATGCTTGATAATTCATTTGATGCTACAATTATTGGCAAAAATGATGGCAAGACATTTTTCTGCTACCCTAAAGGATAATCATTGATGAAATCCCTTGATAATCCTATTGAGCCTGAAAAAATTTCTTCAAAATAGCATTTAAGGATCATCCCCCACACTGGGGCAATAATAAAATATTAACATAAAGCCCCAATGAAATTTGAAAAGATGAATAAATTAGGCCCCCCTTGCCATGAAAAAGCATAAGATGTAGTAAAAATGGGGAAGCACAAAAGGAAAAGGAAAAAGAAAAGAATAAGGGGCATGTTTCGTTGGTGGTCCTTTGTCAAATATTATCTTTTGAAAAAAATTGATAATTTTGGGCCTTATTAGACCCTTTTCTTCTTGAACCTAAATCCCCAAAAACTAAGGCTGAAAATGTTATTATAGGAAGGGGTGTTTGAGCCTTGGTTTCCCTTTTCTTTCGCAAACTTGTATCCTTAGCCCACGTTTTGTTCCATGTAATAAAGTCCACCTTTTCTTCCAAACACTGATATGACACTTACCATAATTCAAGATTAAAGGGTTGAAATGGCGTTGCAAAACTCGAATCAACGAAACATCACTGGAGGTTGACATTTGATTTATAGCAAAATAATGTAGAAATGGGTACAGTAAAGGAGAAAAATCAATTATGCCCAAAAGAAAGCAAGTCCACATCATTAAGATGAAGAGAAATCTTGAGGTGTTTGCCTATTGATTGGTTCTCTAAGTTGACATCGAAGCTACATGGCATCAAAATACTGGTAAAGCCACTTCCTATTTGAAATTAGGAATAACTTCCCAAGAGGGGGGGGGGGGGGTGAATTGGCTTTTAAAAATTTCTTTTAATTCCTTTTGATAATTCTTAAACTTATTTTATTTCTTTTAACCAATTCTTGACTTGTTTGTTTAATTCTTTAATTAATTAAGAACTTAGTTCTTTTATCCAATCAATAACACAATTAAACAACTAATCAATTAATCACAATCAAACATTCAATCTTCAACCACACTTTGAAAGTAGAAACAATTAAACAATTAATCACAATTTCCAAACCAATACACCCATTTTGATTGCCAAATATAAATTCACTTCAGCACAATAAGATTGATGTAAAATTCAAGATTTAGCACTTTTGGAATATAAATACTATCCAATCAATCTCAGGCTCTATACCATTCAATCACAATATATCTTCTGTTGTTAGCCTTGGATATGAATTTGTAAGCCTTGTAGTTGAATTATAATTTATACTTTGCTAATATAGATTTGCTTCTTCAATATGCTTTTCAACAACACATTTGCACTCTTCTTAATATTCAAAACTCAACTAAACTCTCAGTTAATTTATCCTTGGCTGTTAACCAAGTAACGTACTCCCGTATGGTTTCCATAAGATATGGTATAACCAACATACTCCCTTGCGGTTTCTGCAACCCAAATCAAAATTAAACTTTAAGTTTACTTGATTTCTATATTACGTAGTCTATATGATTATCAAATAAACCATCCATGCAATTTCAATGTGCTGAAAATAAATAGTAGGGAAAGAGAGAGTAAGACAGGGATTTTTATGAGGTTCGGCTTATACCCAACCTACGTCCTCGCCTTTGGAAAACTCCTAAAGGATTCACTAAACTTGTTCTGATGACGGGTGGAACAAACCTTTACAACACTCATTGGTTAAGGCTAGAGCTCGCCTCCTCCAAACGATATCCCCTCGTCCGGTCACTCCTTACATAGGCTAGAGCGCGCCTCTCTAAGCAATATTCCCTTGTTTAGCCAACGATCCAAACAACCCTTAGAATTTTCAATCTACAAGACACAAATCAAATATTTTTGTACAAAGAATTACATCCAAAAAGAGCTGATTAGTACAACAATTCAGAACTATATACTCCAAAGTAAATAACAATATGAATATTCAGATTGAAGCTCAAGGAAGTATATCACCAATTTAATTCTTTCAACGACTGAAATATTTCATAATTGTAGCACAAACTTGGTGAGTAAAATCAACAAGAACTCAGTACGCTTCGTGCAAGTTGAGAGCAAGAGAGAGCCTTGAGAATTTGAGAGCAATTTGAGGGAGATGGGAATTTTAATTCTTGGTGTATGATTCAATAATCTTTGAAGCTTATTTATAGACTTTAAATGGTAAGTAACTTGGTCTCCAAGTGTGTTGAAATATCTACCAAGTTTTCATAAATTTTGAGTCACAAACAATCCCATTTTAAAATTTGACCGTTATGAGAAAAATTAAAACAGTTGTGTGGCAGTCGCCTACCCCAAACCACCAATCGCCTGCCATGTTATTTTTAAAGAACTAACAGGGGTAGTAGCCTGGTAGTCGCCTACTAGAACTAAGCCAATCGCCTACCACCACCACCCAGGCGCCTGGCATGTTCAGGCAGTCGCCTAGCATGCACACATGCTACTGCCAGCTTCGAGCACCCATATGTTTTTTGGTAATAACATTTTCTGTATAACTCTAAATTTGATGATATTTATGTCAAATGAAATTTAAGAGAAAATCCTACAAATTTCATGTTTAACACTTTTTAAAATAAAGAGTTTTTAATAGAGAAAAATACACCTTAATGCAGATGTAGAAAAATTATCAGCATTTTGAAATCCTATTTTTGATACTTTTCATTCCAAAAATGATTCTAACCTTTTTGAAATAATTTTTGACCTTATAAAAATATTTTCCAAATATGTTAAAAGGTATCTAGGTCGAATAAATTAACCTAAGAGTTTCATATATCCATATTGAAATTATTTGAAGTACTTTCATGAAATTTCCTATAAACTCCTTCAAATTTCCAAATCTTGAATTCCTTGTGGTCTTTATGCTTGCATCATCTTTCTTTGAGCTTTCATAAAGTTCTCATTAATCCTCATGCTCTCACAATATTCAAGCTTTATCTTTGAATTCATTTTTGAATCCATGCTTCGAGCTTGATATAAATCATCCTTCTTTGAAATATAAGCTTTTATGAATTCTTTAACCTTACATTCATCATTGAGTCCTAAAAATACATCACTTAAACAAAGCATGTTAAGTTCTACTTTTTTGTTAGCATCAAAATAAGATGTTAAGCCTTGTAAGACCAACAATCTCCCCCTTTTTGATGATGACAAACAAGAAGCAAAAATTGGAGTGAGCCTTAAAAAGACTCCCCCTTTCAATAAGCATCATCTTAGCAATATTTGCAAGATCAATATTAATTTCAAAAACTCTTTTTCAGTCATGCTCATCACTTCATTCAAGTTTAAGTTTATCAATCAATATTAATTACTTGTCCTCCTTTTAATATATAGTATGTTCATGCTCAGTTTTTGCAATACCATGCTCAATTTTTGCTTAACACTTCTCCCCCTTTTGACATCGATCAAAAAGAGAAAATAAATGATTAAGTTCAAATAAAATCAAATTTTGAGCATATCATCAAACATGCATATTAAACATATGAACACACTCAATTTATAGTTTTTCAATATAGCAAGTGTAGTGTGTTATAACATTCAAGTATATGAGTTGTAACTTCATTACTAACAACTTTTTCCTTTAGACAATATTCAAGATTTCAATTGTTAATTTTATGATACCAATTTAAAATTGAATTCATGATATCTATTTAAACTTCATGATACCAATTGAGAATTGATACCAATTGAAAGTTTAATTCATGAAACCAATTGAAAATTCTCTGAACTGATTAATAGGGAAACAATCATAATATAAGCCCCCTGAATTTAACACATTCAGTTTTGTTATCAATTTTGCTTTCATCATCCCATGTTTCAAAACATTGATCCACATCATGTATCAAATATCAATATCATTAATGTCATACCATGCTCATAATTATACTTGTCATGCTCAAAAGCAAATTTAACTTTTACATTGTGATACCAAGTGAGTTTTTTATTTTATTTTTTAAAATTGTGATACCAATTGAAATTTTAAAAATGTGATACCAAAAATATTCATGGATACCAAAGACTTTATAGATGCCAAAGTCATTTTCACATTATACATAGTTCATGGATACCAATAAAAAAAAACAGTAAGTCTATCCATGTAATTCATTAATAGCATACATGATCAAGAATTAATCTCAAATCAAAATTCATGCTTATGCTCAATAATCTCATGCTCAAATTTTCAACATAGTGAGCCATAAATTTTCAATATAAGTCAAGCATATCATGTAGCATATCATACATGTATGTAAGCATATAGCAGCTCATATAGTCATTCATTCTCAAACTTATCTTAAACTCTTCTTTAAGTTTTTCTATTAAGTTACTTTCTCAATTTTTTAAGGGAATGACTTAATCCATGGAGTTTTTCATTTATGAACTAGTCTATCGTCTCGGTACCCATACTTTCTTGGATTCGGTTGGTTTAACAAGGGATGATTCCTTAATCTTCCATACTTGTTTAATTTTCGCACCCTTTCTCTTAAATGAACATTCAAACTTTATATGCCCATTTTTCTTACATTGATAGCATATGGTGTTAGTGTAAGCATTAAGGGATGTGCTTGCATTATCTTTGGATTCTTTCGATAAATATCCCATGTAAGAATTCTTTTTATTTTTATTTTCAATTCCATTGAAACCAATGCCTTCTTTATTTAGAGACATTCTTTGTAAGCCAATCATCTTATCAAGGTTTTCCTTTCCTTTTGTGAAGTTGTAAATAATTTTATCCTTATCTTTGATTTGATTCTTGAGACCATTTAACTCTATGTCTTTCTTGTTATCAACCTTCTTTAATGATTTCTCTAATTCTAGAGATAATTTTCTGATTCTATCCTCTAATTCATAAATATACATATCTTTCTCATATACGGTAAAGGATAAGGATCGAAGGTCTTTTATTATTTGGTCATTCTTGCTTTCTAGTTTGTCAATTTTCAAGTTGTTTTCTTTTTCAGTAAGATTTTTGGATTCTATTTCTTTCATTGCTAATTCATACTTATGTTTTAATTGCTTGAGTTTTGAGCCTTTATCTCTTTCAACACTTTTAGGAATTCTAACTCTTTTATTAAACTTTCATTCTTATTCTTCAATGAGGTGTTTTTTTTTTTATTATTTGCTTTCATCAGCATCTTATATACTTTGAATAGATCATTTTGAAGTTCATCATAAGATGCCATACTCTCATCACTTGATTCATCACTACAAAAATTATTTGAAGATTTAGTTGAGGAGTTTTCTTTGTTATCCCATGCCATAAAGCATGTGTAAGCAACCTCTTGGTCACTTATTTTATTCTCTGAACTACTTGAACTATCCCAAGTAGTGGCTTTCATGGCCTTCTTGTTTTTCTTTTTAGACTCTTTCTTTAATAGTGGACATTCCGGTTTTAAATGTCCATATTTATTGCAATTATAGCATTTTGGAGTTTTATTCTTTGATTTCTTTTTGCTGATTTCTTCTTCTGATTCATCTGATTCAGATTTTTGATTTCTTCTCTTCAATTTGTTTCTCCTTCTTAGTATCCTTGCTAACTTTTTAGATATGAAGGCTTCTTCATCTTCATCCATTTCACTACTTGAGTTTTCTTTTAAGGCTTTAATGGCTATTGATTCTTGGGCTTTAGTTTTCCCATTCTTTTCATTCATTGTCATTTCATATGTGAGGAGAGAACCTATAAGTTCATCTAAGGAAGTGTTTTTCAAATTTCTTCCTTTGGTTATGGCAGTGGCTTTTGGTTCCCATACGGTTGGTAGCCCTCTAAGAATTTTCCTTATCATCTCATCTTAAAGGCTTCATACTCGCTTGTGAGCATATCAACCCTATTATCCCTAACATTCGTTGTTCCTTCATAAGTAACTTCTAGCTTATCCCATATTTCTTTAGCTGATTTACAAGTCATTACTCAATTAAATTCATTAGCATCCAAGGCACAATATAAAGCATTTATAGCACTTGAATTTGTTTGGAGCATTTTATAATCTTGATCAATCATATCTTTCTTCTCTTTTAGGATTTTTTTCCCATCTACTATCTTAGTAGGAATTTGATCTCCATCTACAACAACTTCCCATACTTTCCAATTCATCGTTTGGAGATAGATTTGCATTTGCTTTTTCCAAAACGTGTAGTTCAAACCACAAAAGATAGGAGGCCTAGTTGAAGATTGTCCCTCTCCAAAGGGAGCTACGCCAAAGTTAGCCATTTAGATCTTTTTATAGCTACTAGTTAAGATTTTTTATAACCCCGCTCTGATACCAATTGAAATTAGGAATAGCTTCCCAAGAAGGGAGGGGGGTGAATTGGCTTTTAAAAATTTCTTTTAATTCCTTTTGATAATTCTTAAACTTATTTTATTTCTTTTAACCAATTCTTGACTTGTTTGTTTAGTTCTTTAATCAATTAAGAACTTAGTTCTTTTATCCAATAAATAACACAATTAAACAACCAATCAATTAAACACAATCAAACATTTAATCTTCAACCACACTTTGAAAGTAGAAACAATCAAACAATTAATCACAATTTCCAAACCAATACACCTAATTTGATTGCCAAATATAAATTCACTTCAGCACAATAAGATTGATGTAAAATTCAAGATTTAGCACTTTTGGAATACAAATACTATCCAATCAATCTCAAGCTCTATACCATTCAATCACAATATATCTTTTGTTGTCAATCCTGGATATGAATTTGCAAGCCCTATAGTTGAATTATAATTGATACTTTGCTGATATAGATTTATTTCTTGAATATGCTTTTCAACAACACATTCACACTCTTCCCAACATTCAGAACTTAGCTAAACTCTCAGTTAATTTATCCTTGGGCTGTTAACCAAGTAACGTACTCCCGTATGGTTTCATAAAGATATGGTATAACCAACGTACTCCCTTTTGATTTTCGCAACCCAAATCAAAATTAAACTTTAAGTTTACTTGATTTCTATATTACGTAGTATATATGATTATCAAATAAACCATTCACGCAATTTCAATGTGCTGAAATAAATAGTAGGGAAAGAGAGAGTGACATAGGGATTTTTACGAGGTTCGGCTTATACCCAGCCTACGTCCTCGCCTTTGGCAAACCACCAAAGGATTCACTAAACTTGTTCAATTGACTGGTGGAACAAACCTTTACAACACTCCTTGGTTAAGGCTAGAGCCCACCTTCTCCAAACGATATCCCCTCGTCCGGTCACTCCTTACATAGGCTAGAGCGCGCCTCTCTAAGCAATATCACCTTGCTTAGCCAACGATCCAAAACAACCCTTGGAATAGTCAATCTATAAGATATAAATCAAATATTTGTGTACAAAGAATTTTCTCCTAAAAGAGCTGATTAGTACAACAATTTAGAACTATATACTTCAAAGTAAATAACTATATGAATATTCAAATTGAAGTTCAAGGAAGTATATCACTAATTATGCGTTAAAACTACGTAATTGGGCATCTTAACCCGGGCTTTATGGTTTATATTTTTAATTAAATGTACAAATTTGTTCAATATTTTAACAAAGTTCCAAAATTATCATTCTTGAACTTTATTACACTATTTATGAAGTTTTGGTAATTTTTTGTTGCAGGAAAAATCTCGGAAATCAAAACCAACACATGTTCGTATTTCATGCATAACTTTTCCATCCGAGCTCCGATCGAGACGATTAAAATTTTTGGAGAAAGAGGAAAAGATTATCTACAACTTTTGTGTTTTGAGTTTTGCGAGAAATGGGCTCCAGAAGGGTTTGATTTCTGATGAACAGAGAACGAAAAAAAATGAAAAAATAACATAATAATGTAAGGTCGGGTCAGCTCCAATCGAGTCAAGAAGCCGAGTCTTTAAAACGGGTTTAGGGCAGCCATGATTCCCCCTTCTCCTATTTAACATCTCCTTCTTCTTCCCTGCGTGCGTGTCTCCGGCACCGCTCCTTTCCCTTCTCTCCTCCTTTAAATTTCTTCTTCCAACTCTCTTTTCTCTCGGTCTCTCTTTTTCTCTAATTTTCTCTCTCAGTTATCCTGCTCTCTCTTTTCTTCCCTCTCTATTTCAATTCTTCCTCAATCCTCTCTATTTCCCTGCTCTTTCCTTCCCTCACCTTCTCGGTTACTCCCTCTCCACAGCATCCCTCAGCCCTGCAGCATCCCGTGAGTATTCGTCAGACACAGCAGCTTCTCCGGCCACACTCCAGTACCCCGAGCCCTCCATCATAGCCGAGGCTCCACCCACACACCAGCAGTCCGAGCTCTTCCCCTCATGGCCAGCCGACCACTGGAGCAACCTCCTCTGTCGCACGCTGCCACCGAACAACAGCAATCCATCGAATTCTTCCCCTGCTGCAACTCTGGCAGTCCTTTGCCGATTCCTGCTCGGCCTCCATGGCTCTTTCTCTTTCTCTCTCTCTTCTTCTTCTTCCTTTCTTTCTTTCATTTATTTCTTTTGATGGATACTATTGTTTTTATTATTATATATCTATGTTAATTGCAAGTTTGAATTTTAATGTTTTATTTTGTAATGGTTATTTAATTGTGTTTTTTTTTTTTGTATTTTGTTTTGTTTTGTCTTCCCATAAATTAGTAGTAGATTAAATTAGTTGTTCTCTTATCTTAAAAAAATTTAATTTTTAATTGAAGTTTGATTTAGTTTAGGTTTCTTCTTGTTAAAGTTCATGTTTTTATATATTGTCTGGGTATTTCTTAAGTTTTCAAAATACTAAATTTTGGTTCGAGTTCTCGATTTTTGTTATAGTTTCGATTTTTAGTGCATGTTTGTGTCTGTTTAAGTTTCCATTCCCGCGTGTTTTAGTTCCATGACCAAAGATACCATCTTTTATTAGTGTGTGCTCCGATGTTTCCTTGAGTAGGTTAGGGTTTCCATTCTAGCTTTTTAATTTAATGTATGCTAGTTCTAGGGTTTAATTTGCGTGTTATTTAATTTCGTAAAAGTAAAATCAACAATCGTGAAGATACCCGAATCTGAACCGAGTTCAGTACCTTTTTAATTTCGATTGGAAAAAC